>NC_056743.1:1916662672-1916825172 GCF_019279795.1 Protopterus annectens | reverse complement strand
TCCCCTATGCTTTAGAATGCAAGTCTGTGTTAATGAATGTTGCTTCTAAAAGGGGAACTGAGGACTTCCTCAATGCCAATGCACTGGATCAGCTGGTAGACACCCTAACAAGAGGTGAAAATATCTTGGACCTGGTACTAACCAACATGAGTAGCCACTGTAGTACCTCTACAGTGTCATCCTCCTTGGTAAGATCCGACCATAAAGCTATCACTTTCGAAGTCACCATCTCCCCTGACCCACCTTGCCAGGGTTGAACAAAAAAACTTTTCCAAAGCTGACTACAACCTCCTGACAGCAGGTATAAGCAGCTTCCCAGTCACCATCCCTTCAGTTGAATCAAGCACTAATGTCCAAGCCTACACCAAAAAACTGGGTCTATATTATATCACTGCACGCTTACAAAAGCGAACGATAATTAATCGACCCCATGTAAGCGAAAGCTTACAATGTTGAAACCTCAGAACAGCGATATTTTTCCAAGGGAAAAAAATTGCTGTTTCAAAAAAAAAAAACTTTAAAACATTACCTACTTAAATATACCAACTCTGAGATCGCACTACACTGCCGAAAACAGCAAAGTAATGGAAGTGGCCAAGTGAATTCTTTCCCAGGAAAAGAATTCACTTAAAAGTTGCTTCGCTATTTTTGCCTTTTCGTTCTTTTACATTTGATCAAGACGCTTTTGATAAAATGCGTCTGTGATCACGTAATAGGAACCCAAAAAACTATATGAGCACCTATATAGCTGCATGGACTCAGCAATACCTGACAGGACCAAATCATCTTCCTCAAGGAAGAGTAAACCTGTCTGGTGGACAGCAGCAATAAACAGACTGTATAATAAAAGGAAAAAAAATGCTGTCCTGGCTGCCAAGTTGGAAGCAATCTCTCTTTTGTCTGAACAAGCAAATCAGGTAATTGATGAAATCCTCTAAGGCTAACTTCGAGTCCAGATTGGCCACATCCAATAAGGACAATCACAAGGCCTTCTTCGTATACGTCCGCAATCTCAAAGGTAACTCCAAATCTGCTCTGAATTGGTGGTCAAGAATACCACATACACAAACACTATAGATATAGCCAACCTGCTGGCAGACAAGTTCAGTAAAAATTTCACCCCTCTTGTCCTCCCCCATCAGTAAACCAGGACATCCCCAGCACCTGCCCCCCCTCCCCTCATCACCAGGGAGCAGGTTATTAATGCCCTCTCAAAGGCAAAAAATACAGCCTCCATGGGACCCAACAACATCCCTGGCTGTGACCTACATGAACTCAGGCAAGAGCTCTCAACACCACTAGGCACCCTATTCAACCAAAGCCTGTACACCGACTTCATCCCAGCAGAATGGAGGACAGCCACTGTCATCCCTCTGCACAAAGGTGGAGCGTCCACCGACCCAGGCAATTATAGAGCCATCAGCCTAACTAGCCTGATCTGCAAGGCCATGGCACGCATTATCATGGACCTTATAAACAAGGACATTGGCGACCTCCAAATGCTTGATCTCACACAGTTTGGTTTTGTCAAATGGATATCATGCCTGTTAAACTTGGTCGTCTTCTTCGAAAACAGTCACCAAAGCCATGGATGAGGGCAAGACAGTGCACACCATTTACCTTGACCTAGTCAAAGCCTTTGAAACTATTTCCCACTCGGGCATAATAGATAAACTCACCCAGCTAGGTATCAACCCATATGTTACCAGATGGGTAGCTAACTGGCTCACGGATATAACCCACTCAGTCAAAATAGGGGAATCCAGCTCTAGTAGTAGACCCGTAACAAGTGGTGTAACCCAAGGATCGGTCTTGGGGCCTCTACTGTTTGGGATATACTTTTCTGAGGTGCAAGCCAAAACCAGTGGTCTGTGGCTGGTCAAGTTTGCAGATGACTGCAAGCTGGGCACTGTCATAAATTCCCCTAGTGATGTGAACATCCTCCAAGAGGGCTTTAACCAAACTAATGACTAGTGCCAGAAGCATGGCATCAAACCAAATACAAAGAAATGCATCATTATCCTCTTTGGGGTAAATGGTGTCCCGACTAATTATAACATTAATAACAATGTACTAAGCACGCAATCAGTCGTGAGTGACTTGGGCACCCAGGTTTATAGCAACCTGACTTTTGACCACCATGTTGCCTCTGTTGTACGGAAGACTTTCTACATGGCCCACCTCATAAGTAAGGGTATTTCATCCAGGAACAAGGAGGTCATAACATCCATGTACTCCTCCCTTATCAGACCCATTATCGAGTACAATGCCCCCTTCAGCACGTACCTTTCCAAGCACATGCAGCAGTTGGAGAAACCACAGAGGTTCCTGACCAGGAAAATCCAGGGTCTCAAACACCTATCCTATACAGATAGGCTAAAAGTCCTGTCCCTCTACTCAGTCTTGTACAGACTGCTCAGATGTGACCTATGTCTGGCATACAAGGCTGCCTCAGACTCAGCCTTGATGGAGTTACTGCATATCCGTAAGTCAAATTCTACTCGTGCAGCCCACATGCAAAGTCTCAACTTTGTCCGTGACATTAATAGAACTTGTTGACAGGATAGATTTGTGTCCCAGCAACTCCCACATCTGTGGAATAGACTTCCTCTCCATGTCAAGCAGAGTACTTCACTAGCCCTCTTTAAGAGGAACCTGGACGACTGGATGGGAAACAGAAAATATACCCCTGGGATCCCACCTGTGTCCTTGCTGGACAGGGAAAACAGGTGCTGACTTTGTGGGAACATGGGTGAAATTCCACCTGGCTAGGCTTATAAGGGCTGCCAGGCCAATAGCCTAGTATCATCCTATGAACCTATGGTAAAAGTAGGTCCATTTTTAATTCTCCTGGATTATTAACTCCAGTGAACTTGTGTTTTTGAAAATGAAAACTCCTGACTGCACAGGGACTCAATCTGATCACAGGCAGGGGATGTATATGGTGTACATTAAAGTGTTCTCTTGACACTGAAAACGTTTTATTTTTTACAAAGAGTATGTGATTATTTTAAAGCTGTTTGCCCTGCAACTACTGATCATACTGTATGTACTTTACATTCTATGTTCTGCTAAAACAAATTGGAAAATTGCAGATTTTACTAAACTGTAAACAGGTTCTTCAAGCCTTGCTACAGAAAAGCACATCCAAGAATCACAATTTGATAAGCCTGCATGAAAGACGTTCTGCTAAAGATCAGAACTTAGCCTCCAACAGCAAATCACTATGACAGCAAAACACACGTCTGTCTTTGATAGATCACATACCCAGTACACTACTGAAAAAACAGACTGGAAGATTACATAAGTCATACCTGCTGGTGTTCAAGAGATCTGCAGCTATGGAAAACTGGCTCCAAGATGAGGTGGGCCAGGATTCTTGTCTGGGGACACCTTATACATATATGGACTTGGATAGCAATGATCTGCACAGTTATCAAACATGAAAACAGAGATCATGCTAGTGCTGCTGCTTTAACTGAAGAAAGGATTTCAGGATGGATATTCAACAGAATATTAGGGACAAAGGAAAAGAGGAGTAAAATACTGATTGCTACAGGGGCACCAATAGTGACAGAAGAGGAAAAAAAGACAATGATAGATCTGTGATAATAAGGGGGTATTTGCAAAGGTGGAAGATTATGCTGGCATGTAAAAAAACCTGCTATCATGGCACTTAATACAATTTTGGGAAGAAATAATCAACTTTCAGCAGGGAATATTACTTATAGGTGGGGACTGGAATTTGGTTTGCAATAGTCAGGAAGTATCAGGGGACCTAGATGGGAAAATATAATAAAAGAGGGTAGAGTTCTGAAGAAATGTGTGAAAATATTTGGTATGGGACATGTGAATTCAGTAGTAGGAACTTGGACACAATTTCCATATTATTCCCCAAGGTATAATAATTGGGCTAAACTGGACAGAAATTATATTTCACAGGAGCATGTACATTTAATTGAAAGCTTCAACACACATCCAATGGCTATTTCAGATCATGCGCTGATAACACCCAAGATAAAAAATGCAGGGTAATGAAGTAAAAAAGAGACACTGGCTCTTTCCCACCTAATTGTTAAAAAAGAGCAATTTAAGGAATGGGTAGTGGAAATTATTTGAGAGTTGTTAGGAAAGATAGAAATGTCATCAGAATGAATAGCTAGTTAGTGGGATAAAATAAAAATGAGTTTAAAAATAGGAAAGAAATAAAAGAGAAAAAGATATGGTTAAGAAGAATTAGGAATTGTTTACAGAGGCTGACAAAGGTTAAAGTAGTGCAGAACAAGAAGAGGAGCAAATGCAGAATGCCATAAAGAAAATAAGGGAGTATTTCGATAATATGCATGACTTTACAAAAACTGCTTTTAAACAACTATTTTTTATAACAATTCCAGAGAACAAAAAATTTTAGCACAACTATTTAGGAAATGGAATGTAGAAAGGGTTGTCGCCAAACTAAAGAATCCCATGGAAAGATAAATAACCAGAGATCCTTTAGAGGTATTATAGATATTTTGTAAATTTTATGAACTTTTGTATAAAGCAAAGGAATGTGAAAACTAAGAAAGAGAATAAATACAGTATGCAGTTAGGCTAAAGAAACTCCAGCTCTACTCAGTTGCTTACCGCCTACTCAGAGGCGACCTGTGCCTGACGTATAAAGCCATGTCCAACCCAGAATTAATGGACTGGACATGCTCCACCTCAAGAAATCCAAATCCATCAGAGCTACACGCTCCAGTGACTTAAACCTCAGCACAGAAATAAATAGAACATGCTGGAGGGACAGATTAATATCTCAGAGGCTCCCCTCACTCTGGAACAAAATCCCAAACCATGTTAGACAGAGCCCCTCAATGACCCTCTTCAAGAAGAATCTTGACGTCTGGATGGGAGATCGTAAATTTACCCCTGGGATCTCTTCTGTGTCACTGCTGGACAGAGGCACGGTAAACTAACCTTAAATGGGCTATCTTCTGTGACCTACTATACAGAGGCACAGTCAACTAATCTAAAAAGGGTGGTGAAAGCCAAACACTCTCTGGCTAGGCTTGTAAATGCCCTAGGGCAGATAGCCTAGTATCAACCTATGAACCTATGAACCTATGTATTTATGGAAAAAGTATTTTTAATTATACCATGGTTAGAGGAAGATGAGGCTGAACAACTAATAGTTATGACAGGAGGAAATGAGAAAAAGTGATGATGTATAATAAATCTGCAGGGAAGTCTCCAGGAACAGATGGTACTTCTTTGGAAGTTTGGAAGTTATGAGGAAAGAAAGTGATAAAAAGTGATAAAAATCTGGAAGATTTTAATAGCATTTTAAAAGGATTGGGAAGTATCTGCATCTTGGAAGAAAGTTGTAGTGACTGTATTATCCAAAGAGAGTAAAGAACAGTCAGACTCATTTTCATACAGACACATTTCAGTTTTAAACCATGATTATTTAGCGGACTTATTATGTATTCAAGACATGGATGCCACATCAGAAAGATATTGTAAGTGATTCTGTTATGTTAGAAAAAGACACATTACCTGCACAGGCAGCAAGCAGAAAAAATAAGTTATGCACACTCAACATAACGTTCCACCTGTGTTGTTCATTTTCATTCTTCCTCAACTGATGGGTTCAGATCTGAGCTATTGGATCCAACTCAGCTACTGTAAATTGCAAAAGCTTGTGGTAACTTAGAACTCTTGAGCTTTTCCCTTACCCAGAATGCACCAACCTCAATTACCTCAGATCTTGTTTGCTAGCTAAAGCATACTGAAATGATTATTATACAAAAAAGGCATAAAAAGAGAATAGCAAAAAGTTAGACAAGGCTATATCTGGAGTTTTGTCACGCATGGGTTATGCCCATTCTTTCATATCCACTCACTCTTCCAGAAAAAACATAAGGAGGGGGGTTGGTGGGTGGGAAGTTGAGGAAGAATGGAAATGGACATGGATGGAATGTTATGATGAGTACATAACTTCTTTACCTGATGTTGTCCATTTTCATTCTGTCCTTAACTGATGGGACATAGTACCCAGCTACCTAAATCCCAGGTTGGACTCAAGGCAGGATATTCCTAAACCAATGAGACAAATGAGGCTCTACCTCTAGATACCAAATCTACTTTGTAATGAGTGATGAAAGTACGAGGGGAAGACAAGTCCCTACTGCACATATTTCATCCACAGAAGCCCTTGAATGAAAAACTGAGGAAGTTGCTATGGACCTGGTTGAATGAGCCCAAACTTGCTTTGGTAAAGGGATATCCAGTTTGTTGTATACAAAAGAAATGCAGCCAGGAAGCCATCTGGCAAGAGTAATTTTGGATACTGGTTTACCCAGTTTCATATCAGCAAAAGAAACAAATAGCTGATCTGTAGTTCTGAAGTCCTTTGTTCTGTGTAAATCGTAATGCAGTTGCCTACTGAACATCCAATAAATGTAACAAATATTTGCCCTTGTTTGAAAAATTTGTAAAGAAAACTGGTAAATTGATGGATTGGTTAATATTACATTCTGAAACTATCTTGGGCAAAAAAAGGACGCATTAGTTCGTAATGTAACTATCTTTATAAAAAATTAGATATGGGGTTTCACAGATATGGCTTGAATTTCGGAAGCACATCTGGCTGACATAATGTCCACCAAAAACAAAGTTTTCCAAGAAAGACATTTAAGATCACAGTCATGCAGGTTCAAAAGGCAGATGAACCAGGGCTTGCAGTACCAGCGTTAGATCTCAAGGAGGAGTACGATCTTTAAACAGAGACCTTAACAGAAGTGTGCCTCATAAATTGGTTTTACAAAGCTTATGAGATGCAAGTAAGGAATCATCAAATATAATATGTTAATTATAAATTGCTGACAACTGAACTTTAATTGTCAAAGAACTAGCTCTTTGATTAAAAAGAAACTTTAAGAAATCAAGACTATTATGAAGCGGTGCAGAAAAGGGTTCCACATCATTTTGAGGTGCACAGTGTACAAATCTTTTCCATTAACTAGCATAAAGTTTCCTTGTAGATGGTTTAAGTGAGGATAACAAAATCTGGTGTGCAGGAGACGAGTGTATAGGTTGTCTTGCTATTACTGGAAATGGAGAAACCAAGCTGTCATCTTGGGACTGGGGAGGTCTGGATGCATTTTGCCTGACGGTTGAGACAGAGATCTGGAGCTAGGTCCGGAATCCAAGGTTGATGAATTAAATGACGCCATAGGAAGGGAAACGAAATATGTCGAGACCAATAGGGTGTAATGAGGATGACTTTGGTCTTCAAACTGGCAGCCCTCTGTAGGAACTTTGGAATCAAAGGAATTCCAGGATAAGCATAAAGCAGACCGGGGGGTAATTGTGGGAAAAGCATTCCTCGGTGACTCAATTCCACTACGTTTTTGTTTATGGACCATTCGTGAGGTAGCAGTATGTACCTGCTCAGTTTGTCCGCTAATATGTTGGACTTCACTGGAATATGCATTGCTATAAGAAAGCAGTGGAAGAGATCGCCCATTGCTAAACCCTGAATGCTACTCGACACAGGGGGTAAGTTCTGGTTCCTCCTTGTTTGCTGATGTACCAAACAACTGATGTTGTCTGTTTGAATCATAATTGTCCCTGAAGAGAGAGCATTCTGAAAGGCCTCCAATGCTAGAAGCACTGATCTCAACTCAAGGACACTGATATGCAAAACGGCCTCTTAGGGGGACCATGTGCCTTGGACTGTCTTTCCCAGGTAATGCCTCCGCCCACCCTAGCTGGGAAGCATCAGTGGTCACAATGGCCTTGGTTGAGGGGAACAAACAAACGACCTTGTAGAACCTCCTCTGACTGAATCCACCACATTATATTCCTCTTACATGTATTGGTGAGCCATATCTGAGCCAATACAGGGAGGTGAAGTATTGACCATTGTGGAGCCAGCATCCACTAGAGAACTCTCATGTGAATTCTGGCTAACGGTAGTAATGTTATTGCTGCCGCCATTGACCCCAACACCTGAAGGACCAAGCGGTCTGAGAGTTTGGTACTGCAAACTATCTTTTTTACTTCTGATCTTATTGTCTGAACTCTGGAGAGGGAAAGTGAGGCTATAGTTGATTTTATATCGAGCAGCGCTCCTATCAACTCTAGACTCTGACATGGTTTTACATGAGACTTTTTGTAGCTTGTGGTAATTCCTGTAGAGTACATGTCTGGATCACGTTTTCTCCTGCCAAAATGAGCTGATGCCTGGTCAGGGCGGAGATAAGCCAATCATCTAAATATGGAAACATCCAGAATACCTGTAGTCTCAAGTGAGCTGCTACGACTGGCATGCATTTGATAAACACCCTGGGGACTGTGGTGAGATCAAAGGGCAGAATTCTAAACTAGTGATTGGCTCCCAGCCAGAAGCATAAAAATCTCCTGGATCATCTGTTCATCTTTATATGATAGTATGCATCCTGAAGACCTATTGAGCACAACCAATTGTCCTTTTCCAAAAATGGACTGAACCATAACCATCCGGAACTTGGTCTTTCGAAAAAATTTGCTTAAGATGCTAAGATCCAGAATTAGTCTCCACTCCCTTGTTTTCCTTAGCACTAAAAAGAATCTTGAGAAAGTTTCAGACAGTAACTGGTCTGGGGGGACCTTTTGAATGACTCTTTTTTTTCTAGTAGTCTTTGAATCTGAATTGATGTGTGTTCCTTCTGACTGGGTGGAACATCAGGGAATTTTCTTGAATCGGGAGAATAAAGGGAAAATGGTATTATATAACCTCAGGAAATGATCCGCTGCACCCAAACATCTGTTATTTCTGGCGAGGCTCTCCAGTGCAGGGATAAATGATCCCCCAATTGCCTCCAGGGGGGACAATTGGGCCTCCTTTCAGGAGTGCTGAAAAAGTTTACCAAACAGAGAATCTCTGAAACCTTGGTTCTGCGGGCCACCAATTGCCGTGAGGGTGGTGTTTACTATTTGAATTCCCCCCTCTGCCTCTGGTGAACCTCCTGCACATGTATCCAAGAAAGATCCTTGGGATTTTTTGAACCACGTTTTACTCCCTCATCAATGATTCCTTGAAAAGGATTTTTGAGGGATAGAAAAATGTACGCCCATGGCAGAAAGAGTCTTTCCATCTTTCTCATACCTGGACAAAGTTTCTTTAACCTTTGGGCCAAAAAGAGACATTCAGTCAAAAGGAGCACTGATGAACGAAGACTTAAAGGGCTCCATAAAATCACATACTTGCATCCAGACATGTCTCTTAATGGCAATGCCTGAACCCACTGCTCTAGAGGTTCCTTCTGTTACATTAGAAATAAGCCTCATGGAGGAGTAGGATACTAACTGTAGGGTAGCCGACTGAGAGGTGACAGATGCTTTCACCTCTTCAGAAATGGATCCTGAGACGGTATCTGATAGCTCCTAAATTAGGTCCCTCTGTAGTCTCGTGAAATGTGCCAGATAGTTCAGTGACCTTAATGCGAAGGTTGCTGAAGCATAGACATGCTTCCCAAACCTGTCCATCTCCCAGACTCTTTGTTGGGGAGATGAACAGAGGAACTTTCTTTCACAAGTTCCTTCTTAGTGGCCACTGCCACGACCATGGCATCAGCACACACACCCTTGGACCAAAACTGCTTATCCTCTGGAGTTTTCATGATTTTGTCTGGCTACCTGGGGACTGGCTCAATGGTGTCTGGATCCTGCCTTGCCTGCCATGAAATCAAGTTAATGAACTCATTGGTGGGCAGAGTCACCCAGGAGGTAGACAAGCCAGTACTGAATGCCTCCAGGAGTACAGATTCCTTAGATGCGGGGTTGCTGGGCTTCCAACCACCTCTCTGTTTTAGGATCTCCAAGATGTCTCCAAATGATACATTATCAGGAGGTGACCATGGAGACCCTTCACCCTCATTGAAATCTGCATCTTCAGTGACAGATTCAGGGGAATCTAAATGCTTCCTCTTGCATGTTCTCTTCTTAGGGACCTCCTCAGCAGGGTACGCTGGGGAGGTGTCAGAAGAAGTGGAGATACCCTGATGGGAAACCTGGGGTTTCGGTATCAGCTGTCCCTGTGGGGAGGATAGTTGAGACTCCAGATGCACAGATGGTACAGCTGTAGATACAGGATCTGAAGAGGTAGGCGCTGTTTGAGTTGGGGGCAGACAAGGATTTCTCCATGACCGCAAAGGCAGACTCTCCTGGTGAGGGATAGGACCCAAATCCAAGACAGCCAGTCTCTGATCCACAATTCCTCCCTGCCCTGAGGACAGTCACCCGAGCCTGAAGTCAAGAGCCGAACTAACCACTGCTGAGACTCCGGGGTGTACAGATGGCTCCGAAACCCTCATAGTTGAGGGAAGCACCTTAGACCCAACAGGGTAGAATCAGCGCTGAGAGCTCTCCAAATCCAACTGAATCAAGGAGCTCAGAGTAAGCCTTGGATCTGAGGGCAAAGGAATTCTCGGATCCAAAGCAGACGGGCCCAGATGACTCGGATCCAAGGGCTCTGACACCTTGAAAGGCGTCAGAGGATGAATTGGTAAAGGTGGAGTATTGCAAGTATGGATCTCCTGATCCAAAAGGGGTAGGAACTGGAACGAACAATGACTGGCTCTGCGTCAAGAAATTTTTTCTCACTAACCTCTCCACATTGTCTTCCATAAGGCTTCTGGACGAGTGAGTGGACAATAGAGAAGGAGATCTTGGACTCTCTAATAAGGAGGAAGGAACTCTGGCGGGAACTGGGTCCACTGAGGGGTAGTATTTTGTCCTTGGTAAAACTACCACATCCTCAGATTTATTTGTCTGCTCAGAAGGGGGTCTTATCCGATATGTGCTTAACTTTTAGGCTTGTCAGATCCGAAGAGACAGTCGATTCCAAGGATTGTTTCTTTATATGTCTCAGATCTGAGGATGAACTCAGATCTATAGCTTTAGGTCTTTTCTTCTTATGATCCCAGGGAACAGATGGATCTGTAAGAGACCTTTTTAAGGACTTCTCTGAGGACTTAGAAGAACCAGATGAAGTGCTTGCAGAGGTGGGATAAATTTCTTAGATTCTTCTTTAGATGTTCAGATAAAGCTTGTGCTAAAGGAGGACAGAAGTAAACCCTTCAATATTAATTTGCTTTTGCATTCAACCAGAGCCCTTGGGTTGAATGCATGACAGACTGACCAATTTTCTTGTAGATGAAGGTGTCCAAGTCAGTACACACAAAGAATATGAGTATCAGAAAAAGGTATTTTCTGACCACATTTTCCACACCTTTTAAACCCCACCAGGCTTTTATCTTTTTCTAACATTGTAACCAGGATATTCTAACAACTACTAACGGCAATAATAATGACAGGAACACACTCCAAAAACACAAAAATACTGTAACTATAAAGATTCTAACTATAACAGTAAATACAAAGGTTTCTTTTGTTTGAAACAAAAGGGAAAGGAAGAGAAAGGGCTACCTACAAAGGTAGTGAAGAGCTACAGTGATTGTACAAGGGAAATGGAGAAAATGAAAATACTAACTATAGTATTTTATAGCATACGCTAGTACAAGATCAATAAAAGGAGAAAAACGACCAAGAAACACAACAGTAAAAGGAAGAAATAATACACTTATCCAAATTCAAGCTCAAGAGACCAGCAACTACATCTTTTTGTTGGAAGTGGCAAACAAGATCTGAGTTAATTGGGGTTGGAGCATTTTGGGTAAGGGAGAAGCTTGAGAGTTCTAACTTGCCATGAGCTTTTGCAATGGCCAAGTTGGGTCCTATGGTTGGATCTGAACCCATCAGTTGAGAACAGAATGAAAATTGACATCAGATCAAATCTTTTAACTGCCTAGCACAATATTCAATCTTAACAAATGAAGCAAGGGATGCTTAATATTTGTTAAGATTGGGTCTTGCTCTATAGAAACACTTAACTAGTTTGTCTTTTTCTAGATACTGGAGCGTAATCACCACACTCCACCAGTGCAAAGTGTTTATGTCTACACTAGCTAAAAGAATGGCAAAGGTGTTGCCAAGCTTGATAGATATGGATCAATTTGGTTTTGTGGAGAGGAAGTAAACATTTGACAACATTAGTAGAACAATGATGATCCAGAGAGAAGCAAAATGTAAGTCAATACTGCAGCTGTTGGTGGGTTTTTGGGCAGAGACTACAATCAACAAAGTAAACTGGAATTTTATGAATATGGCAATGAAAGCATTTGCATTCCCTGATACAATAATACAATTAATTAGGGGACATATGAAGGATGAGAGACAAGAATTAAATTGGGAAGGTTCCTCTTCAACAAGTTGTGTTTGAATAGAGGAGCCAGCATGGGTGTCCTCAGTCTCCTTTGTTATTTGCTATATATTTAGAGCCACTGGCAAATAAAAAAGGGACTAAAAATTCAAGGATATAATTGGTAAGGTAATCAAGAAAAGTTGATTTATTTGCAGATGGCATTATTTTGTACTTGATAAATCTAGAAAAGGGCATCTTGGTGTTATGAAAAATTTGAGAAAATTTCAAGTATGTTTGGGACATAAAATTAATGAAGAAAAAAATATAAAAATATGTACTTACCATAACAATAGATCCATGTTGTCTGATTTTCATTCAGTTCAATAGATAGGTTGTCGGATCCAATCTGACCCGATCGTGGTACCGATTCTGAAGTTTCATCACAGCTCTGACTCCACCCCTACCCATAATTCCCTCCACTCCACCTTAGTACCTCATATCTCATTTGCCACCTGAAGATTTCAGACGCATTCTACGAGGGCTCTATGGTCAGTTTTTTATCCCTTGAGTTATAACTCCTTTTCTGTTAGGATAGAAGTAGTAGTTGTTCAATGCTGTAGTAGTAAACTTAAGAGTATGTTTTTTCTAATGTGAATTGGTAGCAATTCATTCCAGTGGGCTTGTTATAGTTCTAGTGTGTCTTTATTCTGACTGATCACAGTTCTTAAGCTAGATAACTCAGTCATGTCAGATAGTCATGGATTAACAAAAAGTGTACTGATCGCAGACACAAACGTCCTCCTTAGAATCTCCAAACATTGTGTGTGTGTATTGCTGGGTACTGCCCACCTTGATACTGAATGCCATGCCTGTGCCTCCTTTAGTTCTAGGGCACTTCAGACTAGGAGAAAGAAGCTCATAGTCAAAGGCCTCTTCCCATCACAGACAGGGTCTTCCATTTCTACTGCTTCCTCAGCTAGGAAATAGGACAACAGCAGACCCAAAGACAAGCCAAAAGAAAAGGAAATGAAAAAGACAAAACTGAATCAGAAAACACAGACAAAGCAGATTCTAAAAAATCCAAAAAAATGTTTTCTGCAGCTGACCATGTGTTGAATCAGACAAAAACAGACAATATTGAGTAAATTATGTACACAAAATTGGCTTAGCAATACCAATATTTATGGGGATACAATAAAATAAAGTACTTAGGAATAACAGAATAAAAAGACCTCTGTTTTGGCAGCTAAGAATATATGGGAGGAAACTAGACAAAAAGCAAAAATTGAAAAACTGGAAGCTCGTATTTATGTATATGGATAGTATGATACAAGCAGTGAAAATAGTTTTAGTTTATGTTGTTTTATATAAAGGCAAGGCATATTTTCATCAACTGTAGGAGAAGTTGTTGGCAATAATTAATAAAGAGTTGAATGAATTTATCTGGGAGGGGGGAGAAGGTAAGAGTTAAATGAAATAAGGTGATCCTCCCAACAGAACAAGTGGTTCAGGACTGCCTGATTTGAAGGGATATTATAGAGCTACGCAGTTAAGGCTCATATACAATACAAAAGCAGAAGGTTATAATTCAAAGTGGAAAGGGGTGATGATGAAGTTGGGGGAGTTCAAGAAATAAGGAGAGAATGAGAATTTGGATTTAGATCCTTAAGGAGAATAACAACAACCATGCAGACTATTATATTCATGAAGTTGCTGAAACTATTCTAAGAACTAAGCCAACACAAGAATGGAGAAAAGACATTTTGCCAATAAGGATAACGGTACAGAAAATAGGAACGAGGGAGCTGAAATTTACTGGAGAGAACTTGCAAAGGAACCAAGATTTTGGGAGCAAATAGCTAGAGAGTGAAAGGTAACAAAGTGGGATGAGGCCAAGAAGTTAGAGACTGCCTTCCATACCACAAAATTATATCAGAATATAGGTAATGAGAAAGGGATAGGGAAGTCCTGAGGGACAGGGAAGTCCTACGGGAAAGATGTGCTCTGGCAAAGTTTTTATTTGAATCTAGAAATGAAGTTTATGTTAAAAACGGATAATTAGTAGGACATATAAAATATTGCATCATAACTATATGAACCAATCAGAGGAGGTTAGAAAAGACTGGAAAGAGAAACAGGAAAAGCAATTTACAATGGAGCAAAGGGGGGCATATGTTTGGCTCCTAAGTATGCAACAAAATCCAGAAGGTTTAGGATGTTTGCTTGGAAGTGTATGCATACATATTTTTATATCCAAAGTAGACTTCAAAGAATTTTTACTCAGACAGATAGAATATGTTGGAAGTCTGATGGGGAGGAAAGAGCTAACTAGGAACATGCTGTTGAGAGTGTGATGAGTTGGCAGATTTAAAAAATTCCATACAGAGTAATCTGTCAGAAAAATTAGGGAAGCAAATTGTTGTAACTATGGAAAAAAGTTATGTGCTTACCATAACGTTCCATGTTTGTTGTCCATCTCGCCATTCATTCTTACTGGATGGGTTCATACACTATCTAGAAGTTTCTAACTTGGCTCATGGCAGAAAGGTATCCCATCATGCAGTGATGTCATTCCCCAGATCTTGTTTGCTGTCAACTAAAAATAATCTGTCTAAATTACAAATGACACATCAGGTACAGAAAAAAACAAGGAAAACTGCAAAGGAGCTCCTTTAGTAAGGAAGGAAAACCTCAACTCTAGGTCCTCTAGGAGTCTTTGGCTCGGGGAAGGTGGGAGGGTCGTAAGAATGAATGGCATGATGGACAACAAACATGGAACGTTATGGTAAATACATAACTTCTTTATGTTATCTTGTCCTATCTCGCCTTCATTCTTACTGGATGGGACAGCATCCCTAGCACCATTTCCCTGGGTGGCTCATGGAAGAACATCCTTGACCACAGTGGAACCAAAGGAAGCCCTGTCCCTGGAGGCCAAATCCACTTTGTAATAATTAATAAATGTATGGGGAGTTGCCCACATAGCAACAGCACAGATACTGTCCACTGACAATCTGGCCAGGTAAGCAGAGGATGTTGCTAATGCTCTGGTCAAGTGGCCTCTAACTTTGAATGGTAAATTCTTGTTATTTGAGGAGTATATAGAGCTAATGCAATTTGAGAGCCAATTTGAAAGCGTAATTTTTGAAACTAGCATGCCCTTTTTTGCTTCAGAAAAGGACATGAACAATTGATCTGTTTTCCTGAAGTCTTTAGTTCTATGCAGATGAAATCTAAGCGGTCTCTGCACATCCAGTTAGTGAAGTTTGTACTCTGCCTTGTTGCTATAACTGGGAAAAAACACTGGGAGCTCACTAAATTGATTTAGATTGGTCTGGGAAGAAACATTTGGCACAAAGGATGGATTAGTACTTAGGGATACTCTATCTCTATGGAAAATCAAGTATGGTAGCTTGACTGATAGAGCTTGCACTCTGACACTCTTCTTGCAGATGTAATGGCTACCAAGAGAATAGTTTTCCAAGAAAGGAATTTGAGATTGCAAGATGATGAGGGCTTGAAAGGAGGTAATGTTAGGTGAGTCAGGACAAAATTCAAACCCATGGAGAAAGAGGTTCTTTTATGGTAGGACTCAATAAACAAGTGCCTTTTAAAAATGCTTTACATAATTTGTGTGACATCAGGTTAGGAGTATATTCACCAATGTGGAAATTAGATATTGCAGCTAGTTGGACTCTAACTGTAGCTGCTGCAGAGCCTTGCTGAAAAAGTTCCGCAAGAAATTCCAAATTTGAACTGATTGGGGCAGAGAAGGGATCAATGTTTTTTGTTTGTGCCCAGTAGGAGAACCTCTTCTATTTACTAGCATATAACTTTCTGGTCGAAGCCTTGTGAGAAGATACCAAAATGTGTTTTACTGCTGGTGTGAAGTCTTGAAGCCTGACTAAGTTTGGAAGTGGAGCAGGCCTGCTGTCAAATTGAGGGTATGGACAGCAGGATGACTAGTTCCGGACATATGAGTCAGAAAGTCTGGAACTGGGTCCAGAACCCAGGGCTTCTCCTGTAGGTGAGGCCAGAGAAAGGGGAACCAAATCTGATGAGGCCTGTATGGGGCAATGAGAAGCACACTTCTTCCCAAGAATTTTGCTTTTTGGATGACTTTGGGTATGAGGGGAAAGGGGGGAAATGTATACAGAAGTCCCGAGGGCCAATGGTGAACAAGTGCATCTCTTGGTGTCTCCCCCAGAGGGGGCATTAGGGCAAAGTAGTTGCTGCATTTGGTATTCATGGGAGTGGCAAAAAGATTGCAGCAAGGCTGGCCCCATTTTCGGAAAATCTCCTCCACTATGTTTTGGTTCAGAGACCACTCGTGAGGCATTAAAATCTCCCTGCTCAGCTTGTCCGCTATCACGTTGGATTTCCTTGGGATATGCATTGCTACTAGAGAGCATTGGGAACAAATTGCCCATTTCTATACTCTCAGTGCCTATCAACAAAGGGGGTATGATCTGGTTCCTCCTTGTTTGTTTATGTACCACACTAACGACATGTCTGACTGGATTGCAATTGTTCCTAGTGAAAGAGAGTCCTGGAGTGCTTGCAAAGGTAGAAGCACTGCTCACATCTCTTGAACACTGATGTGCAGATGGGCCTCATGTTCTTTCCACGTGCCTTGGACAGTCCTTCCCAGATAATGCCCCCCCACCCTACCTGGGAGGCGGCCGTGGTCACTGTAGCTACAGGTAGTTGTAGCACAAAGGGTCGTCCTATGGTCACATGGTCAGACCAAAGCCACCATAGGAGATCTCTCTTGCATGAGTCTGTGATTCTGACTTGGTGAGACTTGGGAAGCTCTTGTAATGACCACTGAGCAAACAGAACCCACTGAAGAATTCTTATATGCATTCTAGCTAGGAGAACTAAGGTGATCGTTGAAGCCATAGTCCCTAGGACTTTCAAAATCATCTTTGCCTTTGCTTTGTTTCTGGGTAAAAGGTTGGTTATTTGTTGCCTGAGAACAGAAACCCTGTCTGGAGGAGGTCATGCCATCATGGAACTGGTGTCAAGATCTGTGCCTATGAATGTAATATGCTGACAGGACAACAAGGCAGATTTTTGTAAATTGACTGTAATCCCTAACCAGGAACAAGTTTGAAGAGTGGTGTCCCTCGCCTGTTGAAGCAGATGCTTGGTGGTGGCAGTTAGGATCCAGTCGTCTAGGTAAGGCAACACTTGGAATCCTAGACGTCTCAAGTGAGCCGTGACTACTGCCATCCATTTGGTGAACACTCTGGGGGCTGTAGTGAGACTAAAGGGCAGAGCTCGAAACTGGCAATAACTGGCTCCCAGCCAGAAGTGTAAGTGACTCCTTGATGCTATGTCCATTTTTATGTGTTAGTACGCATCTTGGAGGTCTATTGAGCACATCCAATTGTCTTTCCCTAAAAAGGGAAGAATCGACTGAAGTCGCCATTCGGAACTTGGACTTCTTCATGGATTTGTTTAGTTTGCTGAGATCCAAAATGGGTCTCCAGTCTCCTGTTCTTTTTGGCACTAAAAGACTCTTGAGTAAGTTCCAAATCCTATTTGGTCTGCGGGGACTTCTTGGATGACGCTTTTGTCTAGCAACTTTTGAATTTCTACAGTTGCTTGTTCCCCTTTGACTGGGTGGAACATCCAAGATTGTTCTGATCTGTGGGGCAGGATGGCAAAAGGGAATGGAATAGCCTCTGGATATTATACTTTGTACCACTTGTCTCTTGTGATATCTCACCAGGCTTCTGGGTACAAAGATGCACGCACCCCCGACTGCCTCCAGAGTAGAGCTGATGGGTCTCCTTTCAGGAGCACTGGTAGGGCTGGCCACGAAAGGAATTACAGTCACCCTGGTTTTGCGGACCCCCCCCCTGCCTCTAGGACATCTACCATTATTGCCTCCCCCTCTGCCCCTGAGGAAGGAGTCACCTTGTGTGTCTTGAAAAACTCCCTGGGATCTTTTGAACCACATTTTCCCACTCTTCTGACCTTTAGGATAAGGTCTTGAAGGTACGGAAAAATGTACTCCAATGGCAGAGGGAGTTTTCCCATCCTGCTCACATCTGGTGAGTGTGTCCTTGACTTTAGGTCAAAAAGTGAGGAACCATCAAAAGGGGCACTGGTAAAGGTAGAGTTGAAAGGCTCTGCAAAGTTGCACAAGTGCATCCAGGAGTGCCTCCTCAGGGAAACTCCTGAACCTGCTGCCCTGCTTGCTCCATCTGCTGCATAGGATATTAGTCTCATGGAGGAGTTAACGATGGAATTTAAGGTAGATAGCTGAGAAGTGACCTTTTCTGACACCCCCGCAGCCAATGATCCTTGGAGAGTATCCTAAATCCTTCAGGAGATCTCTTTGTAGCCTTGTAAAGTGCAAAAGATAGTTCAGCGATCTGAGGGTAAAAGTCGATGACAAAAAACACGCTTCCCATATCTGTCCATTGTCTGGGAGTCCTTGTTCGGTGGATGGACAAATGAGGATGTTTCGGAAAGTTCCTTCTTGGTGGCTGCTGCCGCCACCATAGCATCTACAGGAACGCCTTTTGTGAGAAATTCTTTTTCCAAAGAACTTATATGGCCTCCAAGGGACTGGTTGCACAGTGTCTGAGGACTCCCATGCCTTTCCACTAACCAACTCAAATAGCTCATCGAAAGGCGGAGACATCTAGGAGGCTGAAGGTTGAGATCCAAAAGCCTTCAGATACACCGACTCCTCATCAAAAGGGGTGATGGATTTCCAGCCGCCTCTCTGTTTCAGGATCTCTAGGATATCTGCGAAGGAGATATCTTCCAAGGATGACCGTGGGGACATTTCTGACTCCTTGAGGTCAGTTTCAGAGGTGATGGACTCATCAGGGTAGTCAATATACTTCCTCTTGCATGTTACCTTTCAAGGAGCCTCCTCAGAAGGATATTCTGGGAAGGTCTTGGAAGACTGGGGCTCACCCAATGGGGGTCCCTGAAGCTCTGAAGCTCTGAAGACGCCAGTGCTTTGGGGGGAAGAATACCAGTACCCTTGTGCAGAGCAGTAGGTGGGGACAGCATACTCCTCATCAGCTCAAAGGCAGATCCCCCCGGCTCCGAGGACACCTCTGGTTCCGAGGAAACAGAGGAAATCCCCAGCTCCAAGGCTGATGTAAGAGCTGAGATCAGCCGAGCCAAAATTCCGAGAGGTAAACTCTGAACCGAAGAAACTAGGGTCCAAGCATCCCCCCTAGAGCTGACCACAGAACTTCGGCCCATAGACACCCCGGACGGCACCAAGTGGCAAAGCAGGGACCTGAAGAATTATATACTACCTTCTGTTGGTTTCTTGCTGTTACCTGCATTTACATGCATGAATACCAAAGTATATTTAACTATTTATTGTGACCAACTAGTCTTATTACTGTACTGTACTAAGTACAATAAATACACCAAAACAACTGCTTCAGTTAATACGACTTTACTATTACATTTTCCTTTCAGATCTACAAGCGTGCAACACAGATGCTGTCAGCTCTCTATGGCAAATTCCCAAAGCTTGTTTACTCCTTTACATGGATGCCATTATCTAATTAAGCTATGCCAGCACACTTAACTACTTCTTATTTTTCAGCATTTTATATTATTCCTAAATTAACCCTTTATATTTCAAATCTTTATTGCAGCTTTTTATTCAAGCTAATAATCATGCTAGTGACAGTTATGAAAAGACAGTGTATACTATTATTCTTTCAGTTCCCCGTTATTTTATTATTTTGAGGAACAAACTAAACTTCAGTTAAAGAAAAGACTGCATTTGTTTCGTCAGCATTACTATTTACAGTAATTACCATGACTTGTTGAGTTATTGCAACTCTTTGCAACCTGTAGCATTATAAAACATTTGTAAGCTGTCATTATTATTATGACCCCTAAAACTATCAACACAGGATGTATTAACCAATTTAGCAATTTGGTCCAAGATGATGATCATCTTGTGAATGTGTCCCACCAATTATGGGCAGTGTCAGCTTCTGTTTTTGTCTTTTACTATTAACACTGGGTTATTTGAAACCACACATGCAAACTGTGGTGCCACTTTAACAAACATTTTGAAATTTGAAGGCAATATTGTCTATTTACACAACATTTTATTCAATTTACAAATTTAGATACATTAGTAATAAATTGTAATCTGTCTATCAAAGATACTTGTAATGACTTACTAAATAGCAGGATTCCATTATGCTTGTAAATGTACAATCTGTGAGATATCTTATTTTATTAGTTTTTATACCAAGCTCTTTTAAATCTGCATTTGGTATCTTTAAAACTTAGAAATAAACAAAGTAAAACCACTCAAAAGCAGCAACTTGATGAAAGAAGCATGCAGAACAGACCACCAGCAAAAATCCAGGTTTATTTAAGCACTTTCGTCAAGTTTCAGACTTCATCAGAATAAAATCACATGATCATGACAAACATATATACACCACCCCACCTAACCATTGGTCAATGTAATTACATCATTTCCTCTAAAACAGACATTATACAAAGTTAATAAAAATTGTTAAAACCTGATATTCTTGCAATAAATACAACTGATAAACCTATAAAAAGTACATAGATTTTAATTTCAAAACAGAACTCAAGAAAATTCTGTCATTAAGACCTGGTACTTGACTGGCATTAGTTTTAATCTGCCATGTCAATTCCTTAAATTCTAGCCATTCATCCATTGTTCCCCCTCTTACTCCAAGATCAATATGGTCTATGGCCCCAAACTTAAAAGTAGGTGTGGGGCGCACACAAATGTGCTTGTATAAAGCACTGTTTATATTTTTATTCCTGATGTCATACAGGTGTTGTTACACCCTTTGCCTCAGTGCTCTTTTGGTCTTACCAATATAGAAACTGTTGCATAGGTCACACACTGCGACATACACCACCCCCTTTGAGTAACAGGAGTATCTCTTCCTAGGTTTTATCATACCATAACCAGTGATTTTGATGGCCTCACCTTGAAACATGGCTGGACACTGTTTACACCTCCTGCATTTGTAGCAACCACCCAGTGTGGGTGCACAAGTCTCTTTCTAATAGGCCCTTTAAACTAACTTCCCTCTTGTAAACTATTGTGGGCTTGTTTCCCACTACTGAGTGAACATTGTTGTCAATAGTGAACATGTCCCATAATCTAAATATAATGTTCCTGATATCGTAGAAGTCAACACTAAAAAAGAAGACTAAAAGCTCTTGAGAAACAATTCTGTCTACCAGTCTGGGTTGCTCCAGTAGGGCTATTCTCGTTGGGACAATAAGCAAAAAAAAGTCCCGATTTCTCTTTTTCTAATCACCTCATTGGCAATGTCCTAAACAAAATTGCCAGGGTAACCCCTTCCAGTCAGCATGTTTTTTGACTTAGCACACTCGCTCAAAAATTCATCCAGTCCTGACACCATTCCAGCTAACCTAACATACTGGCCCTTAACTAGGGCTCTTTTTTGGTTCACCGGGTGTCAGCTATCAAAATGCAACAGTGAGTTTGAGTATGTTGGCTTCCTATACAAATGAGAAGTGAAAGCCTTGTTTACATAGTCTTTTTGACTGTTACATCCAGAAAATTCATTTGGTCATTGTCTCTGGCCATGGTGAATTTAAGGAAGGAGGTGGATTGGTTAATGTAAATGAAGAACCTATCTAGTTCCTCTTCACTACCTTTCCAGAAAATCACCAGGTCATCAAGGTATCGCCCGTATTAAAAAACATGCTGACTGGAAGGGGTTACCCTGGCAATTTTGTTCAGGACATTGCCAATGAAGTGATTAAAAAAAGGGAAATCGGGACTTTTTTTGCTTATTGTCCAACGAGAATGGCCCTACTGGAGCAACCCAGACTGGGAGACAGAATTGTTTCTCAAGAGCTTTTATTCTTCCTTTTAGTGTTGACTTCTACGATATCAGGAACATTATATGTAGATTATGGGACATGTTTCACTATTGACAGCAATGTTCACTCAGTAGTGGGAAACAAGCCCACTATAGTTTACAAGAGGGAAGTTAGTTTAAAGGGCCTATTAGAAAGAGACTCTTGTGCAGCCACACTGGGTGGTTGCTACAAATGCAGGAGGTGTAAACAGTATCCAGCCATGTTTCAAAGTGAGGCCATCAAAATAACTGGTTATGGTATGATAAAACCTAGGAAGAGATATTCCTGTTACTCAAAGGGGGTGGTGTATGTCGCAGTGTGTGACCTATGCAACAGTTTCTATACTGGTAAGACCAAAAGAGCACTGTGGCAAAGGGTGTATCAACACCTGTATGACATCAGGAATAAAAATATAAACAGTGCTTTGTACAAGCACATTTGTGTGTGCCCCACACATATTTTTAAGTTTGGGGCCATAGACCATATTGATCTTGGAGTAAGAGGGGACCAATGGATGAATGGCTAGAATTTAAGGAATTGACATGGTAGATTAAAACTAATGCCTGCCAAGTACTAGGTCTTAATGACAGAATTTTCTTGAGTTCTGTTTTAAAATTAAAATTGATGTACTTTTTATAGGTTTATCAGTTATATTTGCTGCAAGAATGTCAAGTTTTAACAATTTTTATTAACTTTGCATAATGTCTGTTTTAGAGGAAATGATGTAATTACATTGACCAATAGTTAGGTGGGGTGGTGTATATATGTTTGTCATGATCATGTGATTTTATTCTGAAGAAGTCTGAAACTTGACGAAAAGCGCTTAAATAAACCTGGATTTTTGCTGGTGGTATGTTCTGCATGCTTCTTTCACCTAGTTGCTGCTTTTGAGTATCTTTAAAACTTGGAAATATAATATTGAAGTGCAATATTTTTTTTTGGTATTGTTGTCCTATCATAGTACAAGTGGATGGTATTTTTACCATTTGATCTATATGAAGTACTGGCCTGTTACTTAAAATGGTAAGCATTTTAACCCATGGTTCTTTTTTGTATTACTGTGTTGTTTGTGTCTACTTCACTTACCCGAAATACCATAAGACCGACATTTGAAATACCGAGACCAAACACCGACTCCTGATATACCAGACTGTTGAAAATACCGACGTGCATAAGCCCGAATATCCAAAACACCGACAATCACATTCCTGACGTGCAGAACACCGAATATCAAAATATCGATATGATAATGTCCAAATACCATAATCACAAGCGCACAGGCGAAAGGGCTAAATCAAATAGAATATATAACAGAACACTGTGGTATTTACAAACGCTAACTTTAGGCACCGTAATGTATAAATGAACTATACGTTGTACGTATGTGTTGAAGGCTAAACACAGAGGTTCCGCTGTCACCCTATAAATGTACATTTGTCAATTTCTACTTTTCCAGACATCCATTTGGAAATCATATGTTTGTCTTTTCGGTTTTTCCCGGTTAGGGGTCGCCACAGCAGAACTCCGGTCCGCTACTGATTGGCAGCAGGTTTTTATGGTGCCAAGTTGCCAGCCCAACGCCCAAACTTCAGCGAAGGCACTCCCATTTATGCATGTCTTTCAGAGGCCACTCGACCGCGGGGAGGACATGCAGACTCCACACAGAAGGCACTCCAGCCGAGAATTGAACAGAACCTCTTGCTGTGAGGCAACAACACTACCGCTGCAACACCGTGGATTCAAACATGAGAAAACAAAGGTCCACTGCCGAACGATCACTAAGAGATATTATATGGATATAACAGTACTCACATACGCCGACATCTTGCGTTAACTTAATTTATGTCCCATATGAAGATTTCAGTAAACTGTGAGTTCATATTTTCACATACAATACAACAGCTAATGCCAATGAAATCTAGCATTAGCACTTCAGGTTAGCATCCAACAGTTCGTATACACTTCTGATTACATCTTTAGTAATTTAGCTATTGCTCTAACAAACTGGAGTAAAGAGTAGGTCTCCTTATTGGCTAATACCGTTTCAAACTGGTGGTGCCGCATAATCAATTTCCTCTTCTTTGGGGATGGTGGAAATCCTGTGGCCATCCTTACCCTCAACTCAACCACATGGTCCTTTTCACGTATTAATGCTGACATCAGTACATGCAGATCGATACCTCTACCACCCAGGAGATATTTTAGCCTCATGTGCCATGCTTCAACAGAATTTTGGGTGCGAGGTAGAACTAACTCATTCAATTCAAAGACATTCCAAAATGAGATTGGAAATAGCGGTGGGAAACGTACACTAGATGTGGTACAAGTATTAAATTTACGTAGGCGACCGTACACGTACCAATCAGAAAAGTACTTTAACAGTTCCCTACCTTCAACAGGGAAAGTTTCCCTAATACATTGGAATGTTTCCTGTACGTCACTGTCCTTCACAAAAGCTAATGCGGCCAGAGACTTTACAGCTAGTTGGAAGGATGAGCTACCGTTGTATAGTGAAGATAAGCCTAAAGACTGTACTTTATGCCATAAGTTTTGGCCGAAGTGGAATAGGCATCCTTTTGGCTGTGCACCTGGAACATTCAGCCTTACACTTTTAAGTGCAGCCACCTCAAAATCACACAAAATATATCTCACAGTACATTCAAATCCATGCTCACTCATCAAATGAAAAATACAGTGCCACAAATAGTTATAGGACTTTAGGGACTTTTTAGACATTAGAGAAAAATAACAGCGGCACAGCTTTGCTATGACTGCCGTATTTTACTAGCCAATGCACACTATACAATTGCTGTATTGTTACACCTTTTGCAAATAAAGTCCCATCCATTAACCAGATTGTAGCACGACTTAGGTCATATAGGTTGTTGACTGTGGAAAACACTTGTACTATAGTATCAGTCGTGCTATCACACATTTTCTTGCTAACAAACATACCCGTCTTTAATGGGTATCTCGAGAAATCTATATTATGCAAGGTTACTTCACTATCGGTATGTGTGATACCTTTTTTACGGCGAACACATCCTATCTGTTGGAGTAAAGCTTTCCTATGGGGAATGCTATGTATACTATCTAACAAGGTGGTTGCCAACGCATCCTCTACTAGTAGGCATGGAGTATCTCTGCTGTAGCTTGCTCTAACCTTCAAATCACTGCAAACAATATATCGTTCTACCTCTCCGGGATCTCCACAATGATGATGTGCTACACTGTTTTCTAGCTTCTCACCGTCGGGTAATAAAGTTGTGACAGCTCTTCCTCTACACTTCTGTGTAGGCTTGTATTTACATCCCCAGTCCTTGCATTTCGACACCTTTCCAAATGGTATAGAAATCCATTGATTACTAGTAGTTCTTTACCTTTCTGTAATTTTACAGTTTGGTACACATTGCCGATAATCCCAGGAGCATATTCTGTTTGTTCAGCCATCTTTTTTTAGGTATGTAGTACAACGTCTTAAAGTTACAACCCCCATTTATTCTTCCACACAACAGAAATCTGTGCTTACGTACTGTCCACATAATCAGCCTGTTTAGATGTTATTCAGTCTACTGCTCGCTCTTGAGTTATTAGTTTTTATTGGGGATATATGGATCTATGTAAATGGTGTGCTACTACATATTTATATGAACTCTATGAACTGTATTTGAAAATATTCGGGCTTATGCACATCGGTGTTTTCAACAGTCGGGTATATGAGGAGTTGGTGTTTTGGTCTCGGTATTTCAAATGTTGGTCTTATGGTATTTTGGGTAAGTGAAGTAGACCCTGTTGTTTATACAAATAAACAGAGTATTGGTAGAAATTATACCCTTTTTTTCCCCTGTTGAGTTTATTCTTATTTTTGTGTTATTGTCTACACACTGTGACATTTTTGTATGATATCTTCCCTTGTCAGAACTGTTACATTTTTGAGGTAATGTAGAGCATTTAATGGAGACAGAGCTGTTTACTGAAATGTTTGTCAGTCTTTGATTCTTTTTTTACTTTTATGTATGCCTGACCTTGTTCAGCTAACCATGCTGTTATATTTGTGTTAAATGTTATCTTCCCAAAGGTACATGCTGTATGCTTTTTACAACTGAAATTGTCTTGTGTTCTATTTTGTGTAGCATTTTCTTATGTTTTGTTCGTGAAATATTGTAATTCCCTCTGTTTTGATGTTCAGAATGATGCAAATGATATGCAGATGTCTGTGTTGAATGCTGAGTGCCTTGTCTCGCAGCTGCATTTTTATCTATAGTTCTTGAAGCATGTTCCAGACACTGAACATTCAGCTTGTCTCAAGCTGTACCAGAATATATGTATGCTACCAAACAGAAATACATGTATTTAACTAGCTATATTATTTTTACATATATTATAGCAACAAATGTGCATATGCATCTAACTAGCAAATAGATGTGCACATGCATTTATACATTTTAAACATATCTATCACTGTATACATTCCCTCTGTTTTATTTTAAATAAAAAAACGGTCTCAAGTTATATTGCTATTAACTGCAAACACATTGGGAAACAAAACCTTTAGTTTTCTTTTGATATAGCAAGTTAACACAGTTTTATATTGTCAACACAATGATGACAACCATTACTATTAGAACTGGATTCATCTGAATATGCCTCTATACAGTGATGCTCTATACAGTAATTTATTGACAATGCTTGAGTATTTTATTGCAAAGGCATTGCAGTCTTGATTTAAAAAAAAAAAACACATCACAAATGTCAGGCTTTGACTTGTTACTCTATTTACATAGATAAACCATTTGCTATATACTGTACAGAATACGCTTGCTTGTATAGATTGTTTTTGCATTTGTACATACATGGCTGTAATGTACACTCAGTCCAGTCTACAAACTTAGCATTAAATTGAAGCCTGCTAATTACATTACTTTTGCAGTACTGTTTACACAGTTAGTGTAAAATTGAAAGCATGCCCTCCCCCCTGTACTATACATCATTTTATCACAGTATTGTTTATTTGCTTTATGCTGTAAGAATTTAATGTATGCTTGCCTTTTGGCTGTTACATAGACTGTGACACTTTGGTCTTACACATTTGCTTATTTTTTTGGCCATTTTCAAAAACAGAAAATATTTTCATAAAGCTTTTGCTGTTGCCTATACTGTCAAAGTTGTAATATGAATCGCTTTTACTCATTTTGAAAATACGTTTACTGTTACTACTAGCTATTTGTACCCTCTCTTTTTGTAAAGGGACCTGCATAATTTATTTTAACTGCATACCATAGCCCATGTACTGACTGTACTCTGTGTAGTATTTATTTGCAAACAGATTATTAATAACATGTATGCACAATTGTGACATCTTACTACAATTACCAAACAGGACGTTTGTGCTTTTTGCTTAAAGCTGTACGTGAATACTTAACAATAATGTTTTAGAAAAACATAAGCCATCTGGCGTGGCAACCAGTCTTGTTTCCTTGACCTTATAAATTTCAGTACCAGTAACATTTTATGTTATGCAACATTCCTTGTAAGTTGTAACTACCCATTCCAGCCTGGAAAGATTTGAGCTCACATACTTTTTTTTTCTTTCTGCACATTCCAGACGCTTAACCCATAACTCCTTCAGCACTTACTCGTACCTTTAGTCATTTGTTAATATACCTTCAACTTAATATTAGAATGCAGTTGTAATAAACATTAACTTTACTAACTATGCATAATATTGCTTTTGAATATTGTTTTTGCTGGCGTCTGTGCTACTTTTTATGCTATCATACAATTACAAAATATTGTAAGAAACAAAAGAGATATTGGCTTAACTAACACATGCTTAAACAGATATATTTACATTTGCTGTTGTCTGCCTTTTGCTGCACTTTAGGTGAAAATAAAATACATGCATTCAGTCTTGTGACGTCATGTCTTTACTGCAGTTAACTACTTTTATTTGATTTCACTACCCTGGAACTGTTTTGTTATTTGAAATGGTTTTAAAATCACTATTTAAGTGCCTTGCTTTAACTGAATGAAAGTTTGTGCTGTGTATGCTTAACCATTTTCTAAATGTGGAATAGTACATCGTAAATTATTTTCTATAAGCGTAGTTAACTGCTGTTGCTTTAACCCTTTACTAACCAGATTATATGTGTTAGTATTCTGTTCTGCTGACTTTAAAGCTCTTATGCACTTCTGAAAAAGTGTTTGCATATGTTGTCTGAATTTTTTGAACTCACTCTGACTGCGTCTTAGAAGTTTATTAAATCTTTTTGTCAGTTCACCATGAACCTCGTCTCTGTTTTTATCTGTTTTGTAATGTGCAGTGGTTTTATGCCACTTTTGTCTAGCAAGATGTACAGAAGATTTTCTAAATAACTGACTTGATTGATATTGTAACTCTGAAATTAACATTTTACATGTGGTGACAGGACATAATGCATCTGATTGTTTACCATTACTTTTATGACACTGCACACAGAAAGCAGTTTCATATGACTTTGGACAATAAATGTTTACTGTCATATCAATGATGTTGCTGTTTAAGATACCAGTCAAACGTACTACATGTGCTACAGTTACGTTTATACCAATCTTTAAATCTTGACCATATATGTGCTGAACTATTATTGCTGTCTATCTGAAAGGTAGTGTTACACTTTACAGTTCTTTTGTTTATGGCATCCATGCTTTAGAATGAGAAACAAAAAGAGAATTACCAGTTTGTATGTGGAAGGTGGCCAAATCTTCTGTCGAGAAAATGCAGAAAGTCCCTCATTGATTCTCCCAAAAGGTGGTCAAACACAGCTAGCAGATTCAGCTGTGTGAATGTACAGGACCTGTGGAACTTGCAGAGATGCACTGCTCTGCTACTGGATACTGTGCAGAAGGAGGCAAACGTTTGCACTACAACTGGACATACTAACTAAATAAAATGAAAAAGAAGTTGTAGTTGTCACAATAAGAAACCATTCGGTCCGTCAACTGTGGCTCGCCACTGAAGAATTATATACTGTCTTCTGTTGGTTTCTTGCTGTTACCTGCATTTACATGCATGCATACCAAAGTATATTTAACTATTTGTTGTGACCAACTAGTCTTATTACTGTATTGTACTTGTTGAGTCTTTCGGCTTTTCCCGGTTAGGGGTCGCCACAGCGGAACTCCGGTCCGCTAATGATTGGCAGTAGATTTTTACATGCCGAGTTGCCAGCCCTGACGCACAAACTTCAATGAAGGTACGCCCATTCACGCATGTCTCCACACAGAAGACGCTCTAGCTGAGAATCGAACAGGACACCGTCTTACTGTGAGGCAACAACGCTACCGCAGTCCAAAACTGTATTGTACTAAGTACAATAAATACACCGAGACAAACTGCTTCAGTTAATACGACTTTACTATTACATTTTCCTTTCGGATCTACAAGCATGCAACACAGAAGCTGCCAGCTCTCTATGGCAAATTCCCAAAGCTTGTTTACTCCTTTACATGAATGCCAATATCTAATTAAGCTATACCAGCACACTTACTACTACTTATTTTTCAGCATTTTATACTATTCCTAAATTAACCCTTTATATTTCATATAATTCTTGCAGCTTTTTATTGAAGCTAATAATCATGCTAGTGACAGTCTTGAAAAGACAGTGTATACTATTATTCTTTCAGGACTAGTTCTGAAATCTCCTGAAGGGGTCTCGGAACCAAAGAATCTATAGCAAGAGGTACCTGGCATTCCGGCTCCGAAGATCCAGCTTGGCTCAGAGGAGGTATCGTAATGGATGCAATAGTCATAGTCTTGGCTGGCTCCGGGACCGACAGGGTCAGAGACGAAAACAATTTAGCCAGCTTCGGCGACTTCAAACGTCTGCGCACTACCCTGTCCATGTCATCGTCCAATAAGCTCCTAGAGGACCTGGAGGAGAGGGTTGGTGAGCGAGATCTCTCCAAAATGGGAGATCTCAAAGTAGGGGGGACCAGTAACAGATCAGTGAACCGGCTCCGAAATATACTCTCTTTCAGCTTCAAAGGCCTTGGAGCCGAAGGACTAGATTTGTCCAAGTCTATGATCTCTCTCAGTTCTGAGGGCTGTGGAGCAGAGGAGATCAATGCATCATATTAGCCAATTTTTTTGGTGGCTCAGAATGAGCCGAAGAAGCAAGAGATGGGTGTTTTGTAGTCTTGTCACTCTTAGAGGAAGGGGACCTACTAGAAGAAGAAGTGCTCTGTAGAGCCTCATCAAAAGTAATTTTCAGGAGCCCTTTGAGTATCAGTTTGTTCTTTCTTTCCTGCAAGACACGGGAGCTGAAAGCATGACAAAACGAGTAAGTCTCTTGGAGGTGAATGGCTCGCAAACAATAAACACAAATGTTATGCTCATCAGTGATGGACATCATCTGAGAGCTTTTCTGACACTTCTTAAACCCTGAAGGCTTGGGTTCCTTCTCTCTAGTTTCCTTTCACATTTTAAGAAGGAAACCGCACCAGTACAATAAAAGGTAAAGCCTAAAACACACCTCTCTATAAGCAAACTAACACAAACATTATTTAAAGTTTTAAACAAACACTATTACAACACTATAATAACACATCTAATAAGACAGGAACAAGGTGAACAACTCTGCCCTCTAAATGAAATGGGCACTAGGCCCTCTAACTTAAACGGACCTAGTAGAGTTGTGAGCGAGAGAACCAGAACAGGAAATTAGCTCTCTAACTAAAAACACAGAGAAAGGAAATACAGACTAACTAAATTCTATACTGTAACCACTAACACCACCACTACAAAAAAGACGGGAAAATAGCAAAAGGGCCTTGCGACTAACGACAGCCAACAAACAACCACGCAATAGCAAGATAAAACAGCACTTATAACTACATCACACAGTTAAAGTATGGAATAACCCCTAACTAACATTTAATAAGCAATATTAAAGCTAAATAAAGGGAAAAAATATAAGATTTTAAAGAACTTAGCCATGGCCAAGGAGAGAGCATCCGAACTCGTAAAGCGGCAAACGAGATCTGGGGAATTACACCACTGCATGATGGAATACCTTTCTGCCACGAGCCAAGTTAGAGACTTCGAGCTAGTGTATTCGGCTGAGTCAGAGCCAAGGATTGGCTCTGAACCCATCCAGTAAGAATGAAGGCGAGATAGGACAACATAACATTTATTCTTTTGGGCTGGGACATAGGATCTAAAGTGCGTAGACACAGTAAGTCCTTATTAAGTTTAATTATATTGGCTGCGAAAAAGCAATTACTAGAAAATGGAAATCAAAATCTAAACAAACTGAATCTGAAGTATTGCATACTGTAACCGAGATAAAGGAACTGGAAATGAGACTTTTAGAAAAGGGAAGATGCAAATTACATAAAAATAAATGCAATTTGTGGGAACTATACATACCAAATAAAGTTCAGGAAGAGGAAGAGCAGTGAGGTTTAATGGAAGTGGAAGTTGAGCAACTTATTTAATATGGACAGGAAGAGGAATAGGAGTGGGATTTAATGTAAGCGGAAGTTGAGCAATTTATGTAAAGTTGTTCTAAATAAAGGAAGAAAACATGTATGTAATATATAGTGTATGTAAATGAAAAAAATGTTAATATAGTGTTTAAAAAATGACTGACTTAATATGTATCCTGAACCTATGGTTAGAACCTAATGTAAATGATGGAAGAACATTTTAGATACCTTAGTTGTGGAGAAATTTAAGAGTGCACTACCTAATACTTATAAAAGTAAGTTTCTCAAAGCAATGCAAAGTCTTCTCAACTGTCAGTTATTTTAGTAAAACATTTGATATTAGCTAAAGGGTGGCACAGCAGAAAGCATTGTCTCCTCACAGCAAGAGATTCCCTAGTTCAATGCTCGGCTGGGGCATCATCTGTGTGGAATCTGCGTGTCCTCCCTGTGTTTGTGTGGGTTACCGCTGGGTGCTCTGGTCTCCTCTCACATTTCAAAGGCGTGCAGCAGGTGGAATGGACACTCTAAATTGACCACAGGTGTGAGTGTGCATGCAAGTGTGTGGTGTGGAAGAACTACCACGACAGGGCTAGCCCAATGCTGTAAACCTTGACTCCAGATGATTGTCACTGTTGTAGTGACACCCTGACCCCATGTGCAAAAATAGGTTGAGGATAGATGGATTTGATATTAGCTGAACATGTAAATTTTAATTTACCACGTCTAACTAAAAACCTTCACCTAGGTATGTGTCTTTACTTGCAAACAAATACAAAATAGTACTATTTGAAATGATCTGTTGTAATTGTTCTAGGAAAGGCCACATAATCAAATACTGCACATTTAATACTAGCCCATGAACAGCTAAACAAATTGTGCCTGAAACAGAGCCTATTGTATGTGAACCAACCATAACACATACCAAGTCTATAGAATATGATGCACTATTACTAGATCCATACAGTCTGCTTTTTCTCATTGTGTTCTTAAATGCATCACAATAGTAGATGGAAAAGGAGTGCAAGACAGTTAAACACGGTGAACAGGACTACATTACTTAGATTTCAACATGTTTATAAGCATAAAACCATTAGAAAACAGAAAACTGACATGTGGACAAAAGAAAGTATCCTAGAACACGTGAAAATGAAACTGAGTTCATGTAAAGTGTTGCAACCTGTAACTTTAGTGTCTAACTTAACCCATAATGTACTAACTAGTCAAGATTTCCCCATTTCAAAGAGCTATGGAAAATATGGCCAGATTGAAAAAACTTTGCCACATCATGCTAAGTGAATCTAAGTAAACACTGGCCATGCACAAGGTAGCTACAATTCAGAAAAGCCAACTACATGATGTTGCTAGGTCAAATAATGTGGCCTTCCTTGTTATATGCTAATAAGTGCATAATAAAGCACTAAGTATGATGATGAGGCCAAACACAATGGCTGAGAGATTCAGAAATGTCTAATGTCACGTAGCGATGCTGTGCTTGCTTATATATGAACATGGCCATATGCCTATGTTCAGAAGGAGTGCTTTGTGTAAATATGTTTAAAGCTGCAGCAACCCTTGTAAATGTGAATCTGCAAGAACCTCTCACTGTAGCTGTTTTGCCCGATGATGCATGACATCGCCCCAGAAGCACATGGTTATCTGACCACACTTTTTATTCCTTCCACCACATCAACATAGTGGACCCTTACCTGTGGACATGGACACCATGCAAGAAATTGTGGAAATGTGTTTGCCTTATCCACAGCATCACTGCCATCCTGGAGTACCTATCTCAGCACATGTTAAGATACGTGTGACTCCAAGTATGTTAGTAAAAGGAATCTTTAAGTGACTTACTGGGAACACAGTATAGGTATCTCAGGTATTTGCCTCAAGAATATCCCATCATTTCCTCAATGCCATGCTTCAACATGTGGAGGGAGCATATGTGGTTCCCAAGTACCCTAAAAGAAGAGCCAACAGTATGTAGGAGTTCTAAAATACAGCCCATTTCTTTGTAGTTCTGGGGATCATACACTGTGCTCACATTGAGATAAAGGCCTCACCTGGTGAAATGTGAAGGAGGTATGTGAAGCTAAAAAGCAGGGCCCTAAGAAAAAACTGTGCCCTCTCAACATCCACTTTCAAGCCCACAGTTAAAGATGCAGAGAAAAAGGTGGTACTACAGGCCCTCCATCTCCATGGCCAATGGCTCTCTGCTGCCCATGCCACCAATCACCCATTCTGTGACCATGCCTGGGCTGAAATGGTCAACAATGTAAACACAGTGGGTGATCAGAAATACAACTATGGCATTGTCCCTCACAGGGCCATGGATATGATCCATGCTGCCACCCACTGAGCAGAAGTTGTGGCATGGATACAAAGAGCAATGAGTGGTGGGCCATCAACTGAGCCACCTTCTAAGGATATGGAGGAGTTCCTGGGCTCCCTTAATGGCAGTACCACCTTCATGGAGAACCACACAGTGCACTCCTAGATGCTGGGGCAGAGCTGGACAAGCGCCAGAGAATTTCAGCCGCAGAAGCACAGGTATATAGTTTTACTTCATAGTATCAGGAGATGCAACTCCTCCTTACCTCGTAGTCAGTCTAATATTCATTACATCTGTCTGACTTTTGGTAGACAGCTACACTGTGGATAAAAGTACCATGCCCCATCTGCATAAAGTATGGACACAATTACTCATTTTTATCATTTGTTTATGATTGTTAAGATATCAGTTGCAAGTGCAGTTGTGGTGCTCGGTCATACATACACTGCATATTTTTTCTTTGGGATATACACTGTAGCCTCTGATAATGATGGCAGAGAATAACTGGCACAGTCAGGAGGTGAAGGGTGTATGTCTGATGCAGGAAGTGTGACCACCACATCCCCTAAACAAACCATTTACAAAGTCTCTTTGTCTGTTGATACACAAACATCTAAGAAAGTCACTTAACCAAGACAATGCTCCTGGACTGAGTCGGAAAAAGGCCTAGGGAGATCAGTGCTCTACCTCTGTTAATAAATACAAATAATAATAATAAAATACGTAGCCATATATTAATATAGTGTCTCAAAGGTCCATAAACAGTGAAATTAATGATGAGAAAAACTATCCTTTGTTTATCAGTTAATGCAGAAGGTTAGTCTAGCAGATTGTACAGAGAGTTAAGGCCGCGCGCTAAAGTTCCTGTGGTACAGAGTTTGATTTCCTCAGCCCTCATTTGCTTAATGTGTGACCTTGAGCAAGCCACTTAACCAGACAGTGCTTGGGACAACTGGGAATTTGGGCTAGGCTCTTCATTGGTACCCTAGAGTGCAAGCCTAGTAACTACCTATGAACCTATGAAAGAGGACAGGTTGCTTGGGACACTATAAATCAGGGAAGAGTGCTGGCCACCAGTAGACAGATCTCTGAATCTGGCCCTAGCACTCATGGGCAACACAGGGGGTTGGTAATGGTGCTCGCCAGAAATATGGTTACCTCCTTCTTCACGAAGTATGTATGTGTCAGTGGCTGCAATCCAATGTATGTGCAGGGTTATCATGGAGGCCATGGCAGAGATGGTGAGGAAGCTCCATGATGTGCAGGATGATCAGTGGGAATTCATATCCCATATATGGTTTGTTGGATAGAATGAATCACACACTGGACCATGCAGTGACTTCACTGGGTCATCTGGCAGAGGCAAGGAGCCACCCTTTACATTGGTCATCTACTACATCCACAGGTGTTAGACAACATGGCTGTGGATGAGCATGATCCCACTCCTGCAGAGCTAACACTTCCACAGCAACAATGATTATGGAGATGTCTATATCCAGGAGAGGGCATCCCCATGGTTGTGTTTGTCATCATGTTGACACATCCTCCAGCAGACATTGGTTAAGGTCATGTAGCACACCAGCATCTGGCCAAGGTTGTGGTACAGCCGATGCACTTCCTGGCAGGGCCAGCTCTTGTGGGCAGGGGTATGCATAGAAAGATGATCCCCACCTGTCAAGCATGCTTTGGACCTGTCTGGTAGGCCAACCTGCAGTACTACATGTAGTGCTAAAGTTGTGTCCCTGCAGACACATGCACACAACACTACAGTCCCCATAACATCTCAAACATCCACTAAGCATAGACCTTCTCGATATTAACCACTCTCATCTAGTTTTGATGCTAGATATAAAAGCACTTTTTCTTTTGCTACACCTCAGCTCTTCAATTAACACACTTCCCTGTGAAAGACATGCACTCCTGTACTTCCTTGTCCACCTATGCAAATGATGATAATTGTGCCCAGTCCTTTGTACACTGTTACTTGGATTACCACTGTCTGATGCACATCATAGCCACTCTATGCACAGGTAAGCACAATTTGGTATTTTAGCATACATCACTTATACTCTAGTGTATCTGCTTAGCTCTTGTATAGTTATGTTGTAAAGCTATGTTCAGGCCACTGCCTTTTGGCTAGTACAATGGCTTTCTGTGCCTAGAATGGTCATTCCCTGGCTGCTGACCCCTCTTCTGACTCCTTAATGTTCTCAGCTAACAATGCATGTGGTTCTGGGAACTGCTGACCCTTCCAAAGGCCACCCTACTGTAACTGGTTCCTAACTATAATATTTTGCTGGGTTTGAGGAACCCGAGTACATTTAGTTTTTATTTGTTTTATTTATTAATCCTTAGTTGATAGTGTTAATCCCACTAGGCTAGTAGCCTCTTTTCAGGGGAGACCCAAGGTAGTATTTGTACTACATAGGAAAAATTGGCCAGGGCATCTGGGAGCTTTCTCTACTCTTCATTGTTGTGAGTGGGAACCATTTTGGAGGAGCACTTCCTGTTTCTGTTCCAGGTGCAGTGGTGGCCCAGAGAAACAGAGAGGCAGATGGAGAGAAAAGGAGATGATGAAGTGGTAGAAGAAATGAAGGAGCAAGCAAGTATTGACACAGGAGAATGTGTGCAGGATTCTGAGGAAATATTTTAAAGAAACGTGTTTGATGGAGATGAGTCAGCAAATGATGGATGTATAATTACAAACCTCCAGTAAGAAGGGTTGCAGGATAATTTACTTAAATAAATGGCGGTGAAGAGTGAGTCAGAAAATGAAGGAGGTGTTTGCAGAGACAATCCTGAAGAATAGTGGTGAGATGGAAAAGAAAACATACACAGCGAAAGAAAAAAGGCAAAAGTGGAGTAGCAGAAAAGAAGGCAGAAGAAAATAAAAAATGGAAGTATGTGGTAAGGATTCAAAGTAAAAAAGACAAAGAAATGGACAGGGATGAAGTGTGGGACAATTTAATAGCTCCTTTGGGTGTAAAAGCAAATGAGATAAGAGCATTTATTAACAAAGAGGTATTTTATGGCATTATATTTGAAACTGTTTTTTAATGAAAAATGTTATTGGAGAATATGAAAAAAAGAAAGACTGTAACCCATGCAATTTTTATATGATAAAAGCATTTAACAGGGTAACAAAGAACATTTATCTACAATTTTGAACAGAAGTAGAATGAGAGACTTTGAAAGGACATTTGAAAGCTTTATATAAATAAGTACTGGACACTGCAAAAGTTTATAACAAAAGGGGTTTATGGCCTCATGGCTCACATTGTAATATTCTGTTAAAAATAGAAACAGAAAAAATTATGCATATACCAAGCATGATAAATGTGAAGTAAAATATAGGTGTTATAAAATACTGGGAACAACCCAAAAAAAGTTATGTACTTACCATAACGTTCCATGTGAGTTGTTCATCTCACCTTCATTCTTACAGATGGGTTCGGAGCTGATCCTCGGCTCCGAGTCAACCTATTACAAAGCTCGAGGTTTTCATATAGCATGAGGCCAAGTCCCAATTCCCTGATGCACCTAGAGTTACCTCAGATCTTGTTTACTGCGTATAATAATACCATATGCCATTCTATCACTCCATAAGAGAAAGCTATAGAAGGGTTGAGCAACCAGGAAGAATCCCGCATCTCGGTCTTCAAAAAAAAACCTTGGAGGGGGTAGGAGGGTGGGAAGTAAGAATGAAGGCGAGATGAACAACTCACATGGAACATTATGGTAAGTACATAACTTCTTTATGTGAAGTTGTTCTATCTTGCCGTTCATTCTTACAGATGGGTAGCGTCCCAAGCACCATCTATCTCGGGTGACTCACAGGAGTATGTTTTTCAGGACAGTAGACCGAAAGGAGGCTCTGTCCCTTGGAGGCCCTGTCAATTTTGTAATCAGTGATAAAGGTATGAGGTCTTGACCAAGTGGCTGCTGCACAAATGTTATCTATAGGAAGTCTGGCAGAAAAGGCAGAGGATGGAGACACTGCTCTGGTAGAGTGAGCCTTAATTTTATGTTGTAAGGGCATACTAGCAGCTGAATAAGCAAATGCGATACAATCAGATAACCACTTAGACAGAGTTGTTTTAGCCACTGGCATACCTTTTCTGAAGTCTGAAAAGGAAACGAAAAGCTGTTCAGATTTCCTAAAATCTTTTAGGTTCATAGGTTCATAGGTTCATACTAGGCTATCTGCCCGAGGGCATTTACAAGCCTAGCCCATAGTTTTGTGGCTTACGCCACCCCTTTAGTATGGGGAAACTATACCCATTATTGTGCTGTGCCTCTGTTGAGCAGTGACACTGAGGTAATCCCTGGGGTATATCTGCGATCTCCCATCCATTGGTCAAGATTTCTCTTGAACAAGGCCAGCGAGGTGCTCTGCCTCACATATACCGGGATTTTATTCCACAGCATAGGGAGTCTTTGGGTGATTTTGTTCTATCCAAGTAAAATCTGAGCTGTCTATGAACATCAAGTTTGTGCAGCATATATTCTAAATTCTTGGAGTGATTGGGGAAGAATACTGGCAAATTAATAATTTGATTACGATTAGCTTCAGTACAAACTTTAGGCAAAAAGGAGGGGTTAGTTCGAAGTGAGACTCTGTCAGCATGGAAAATCAAATAAGGATGCTTAATGGACAAGGCTTGAAGTTCTGACACTCTGCGGGCAGAAGTGATAGCTACTAAAATTATAGTCTTCCATGAGAAACCTTTGAGGTCACATGAGGAAGCTGATTCAAATGGAGGGAGAATAATGCGAGAAAGCATAAAATTTAGATTCCTTGGGGTATAGGGAGATTTCACAGGTGGTCTGAGATGAAAGGTCCCTTTGAGAAAGGCTTTGGATAGTTTGCATGACATAATGTTCAACCCTTCAAATCCAAGGTGAAAATTAGAGATAGCAGCAAGTTGAACACAAACTGTTGCTGCTGCAGCTCCTTTGTTAAAGATCATGGTCAAGAACTCTAGTATAGAGGCCATAGTGGCTAGGCAAGGATCAATGTTGTTTTGAGAGGGCCATATAGAAATATTTTTCCATTTGTTAAGGTATAGCTTCCTTGTAGAGGATTTATGAGAGGATATGAGAATTTACTTTGTCTCATTAGAAAGGTTATGGAACCTGGCTATGATGGGAATTGGAGCAGCCAAGCTGTCAGCTTCAGGGACTGAAGAGAGGGATGAAGTTCCCCCGACGAGTGCGTCAGAAGATCTGGAACTGGGTCCAGAATCCAAAGGTCTTCCAAATGATGAAGTCGAAGGAAGGGGAACCAAATATGACAAGGCCAATGAGGGGCTATTAGAATGACGGTCCTTCCCAGGGCTTTTGCTTTCTGTAGTACCTTGAGTATCAACGGGATTGGTGGGAATGCATAGAGGAGATCCCTGGATGTTCTGGCCATTTTTATGTGGTAGTATGCATCCTGGAGATCTATTAAGCACATCCAATTGTCTTTCCCTAAAAAGGGAAGTATTGACTGAAGCATGACCATCCGAAACTTCTCGCTTTTGACAGATCTGTTTAGTCTGCTGAGGTCCAATATAGGTCTCCAGTCCCCTGTCTTTTTTGGAATTAAAAAGAATCTTGAGTAAGTTCCGGATCCTATCTGGTCTGCTTGGACTGGTTGGATGACTCTTTTTCTTAGCAACAAATGGATCTCTATTGTTGCCTGTTCCCTGTAACTGGATGGAATGTCCGGGATTTTTGTTGTCAGTGGAGGGGATCTGGCGAAAGGAATGAAATATCCACTGGAAATTATACTTTGTACCTAGTTGTCGTTTGTTAATTTGAGCCAGGTGCCTGGATACAAAGATAAGCGACCGCCGACTGCCTCCAGAGTAGGAAAGTCAGGCCTCCTTTCAGGAGTGCTGGTAGGGCTTCCCAAAGAAGTGATCTCTGTCACCCTGATTTTGCAGACCCCCTCTGCCGTGAGGGTGGCATCCTCCATTATTGTCCCCTCCTCTGCCTCTGGAGTGGGGGTTCACCACGTGTGTCCTGAAAGGCTCCTTGGGCTTTGCAGAACCACATCTTTCCTCCCCTTTGACCCTTGGGGTAGGGTCTGGTAGGGGTGGAAAAATGGACTCCAACTGCAGACAGAGTCTTTCCTTTCTGCTTACACCTGGTCAAAGTTTCCTTAACTTTGGGCCCAAAAAGGGACGAGCCATCAAAAGGGGTATTTACAAAGGATGACTTAAAGGACTCCACGAAGGAACACAAGCACATCCAGGAGTGTCTCCTAAGAGCAATTCCTGTACCCGCTGCCCTGCTCATTCCATCAGCTGCAAATGAAATGAGGCGCATGGATGATTTCACTATGGAGTTGAGGGTAGCAAGCTGGGAGGCAACTTTATCTAAAGCTCCTGCAGCTACTGTACCCTGAAGAGTATCTCCCAGCTCTTTAAGGAGATCTCTTTGCTGTCTAGTAAAATGGGTTAGACAGTTGAGCGAACGCAGTGCAAAAGTCGCCGAACTGTAAGTGCGCTTCTCATATCTATCCATGATCCTATAATCTCTGTTAGGAGGATGGATAGAAGAGGAAGTTTCTGAAATTTTCTTTTTGGTGGCTGCCGCCACCACCATGGCATCAACTAGCACACCCTTAATAAGAAAAGATTTGTCCTGGGGAGCAGTAATAAATTTATTAGGCCTCCTGGGGACAGGCTCCATGGTGTCCGGAGATTCCCACACCCTTCGTGAGACCAGCTGCATAAGCTCATCGAAGGGCGGAGACAACCAAGAGTTGGAGGGCTGAGACCCAAAAGCCTTCAGGAGAACCGACTCGTCTTCAGTAGGGTTGGTGGACTGCCAGTCACGCCTCTGCCTAAGGATTTCTAATATCTCAGCAAATGAGATATCCTCAGAGGGGGACCCTTCTAATTCATCCAAGTCGTTATCAGATGTCAGGGACTCCTATGGGGAGTCTAAATGTTTCCTCTTACAGATTCACTTCCTGGGAATCTCATCAGTGGGGGCTTCTGGTGAGGTCTCGGAAGAGCACGGGCCACCCAATGCGGCTTCCTGAGGCTCTGGGTCTCTATGCTTGGCAAGGATCTGTGAAGCAGAAGCAGACACAGGCGCTTTAGGGGAGGAGGTAGCCGGACCTGAAGTCGAAGATGTCTTAGGAGACATAACTCTCCTCATGGCTTCGAAGGCACCTCTGCTCCAATGAGGAGGGACCGATGGATCCGAGCAAACAGTCGATGCCCCTGGCACCAGGATAGTGGGCTCCAAGCCAGAGGTAGGAGCCAAGCTCATCTGAGCTGAAGCCCCAAGAGGCAGAGTCGGAAACGATAAGTCAGTCTGACTATCCTTCCAGGACCCGATCAGAGAGTGTCGGCTCCTAGACCCCTCGATCGGCACGAAGGACATCAGAGTAAACAAAGCCGAAGACAATGGAGCAGCCGTAGGCTCCGAAGGCTCAACGATCAAGTCCGACTCCTCCGGCTCCAAAGGACCGGTATGACTTGGAGGAGGAAGAGTAGTAGCTAGTAAAAGGGTCTTCAGTTCCGAAACCAGTTGGTTCATAGCCGATAAGAATTTAGCAAAGGCCCGTGCCTGTAAAAGCTTCTGCACCACACAATCCACATCCAAATCGGAAAGGCTAATCGAAGACCGAGATGAGTGGATAGAAGGATATACAGACTACAGGAGTGAAGACTTAGGCATTTTGGATACTGTTTCCAAAACCGGGGACCGGCTCTGAAAGGACAAGACAGTTGGCTCTGAGGTCTGTGGAACCAACGTCGAAGATTTTTTAGATTTCTTAACATCAGAGGTAGAAGTCTTGGAAGACTTTGAGGATTTACTGGATCCATCTTGGTCACTCAAAGCTTCTTGGAATGAAGGTTTAAGTAAACCTCTGTTGATCAACTTTCTATTTCCCTCCTGGAGAACCCTAGAAGAGAAAGAATGACAGATGGAGCAGCTTTCCTGGAGATGCAATGCTCCCAAACAATAAACACAATTTACATGACTGTCAGTGAGAGACATTTTCTGCCCACATTTAGGACATTTTTAAACCCTGATTTAGGGTGTTTGTCTTTATCATCAGCCATTGCGAAATACACTATGCCAATAGGGTGCTGTACAAAAATAGACACACCCAACAACAATTAACAAACAAGCCTTTTTTAAAACTACAGGATAAATATCAATCAGCACGCACACACACAAAACTATTTGTCTAAACTCTAAATAGTAAATATAAGAAAGTTGTGACAGAAAAGTCACTATATAAATGCACACAACTATAATGTAAACTACTAATACACACACTTTTATCTAATCTCTAGGATAAAGTATTTCAAAGCTGTGACAGAAAGGTCACTTTAAAACTCTAAGACTAAATCTAACAAGTTATCAGCACACAATCTAAGCACTAATAAAGATTAAACAAGGCCTAAATAAATGAGGCTGAGAGCCAAATACTAGATAAAGAAAAAAAAGCACACCAAGGGAAGGGGAACTACACAAAAAGCTATAAGAGCTTATCTAAATATCTAAAGATATAAAGCAGAAAATATTTATCAATAATATCAGATATTTTCAAAAAAATAAGGTTTTTACTGTCTTGAGCTAGCAAGAACCTCCTATCTATTGCAGCGGCAAACTAGATCTGGGGTAACTCTAGGTGCATCATGGGATAGGGACTTGGCCTCGAGCTATATGAAAACTTCGAGCTTTGTAATAGGCCGATTCGGAACCGAGGATCTGCTCAGATCCCACCTGTAAGAATGAATGGCGAGATAGAACAACTTCACATCATGTTTTTGTGGAAGAGAAGGACATTAGATTAGTAACTGTGACAAAAGAAAATGTTATATAGTTGTGCGGACATGGGGCATGATGCAAAAATTGTGAATTGAAATGTTATAAATGTGGCAAAATTGGAATTTATGGATGGATCACAAAACTGAAAATAAGAGTATGAAAAAAGAAAAAGACAGACAAAAATGAACAAAGAGAAGACATTTTAGAAGTAGTAGAAATAGAAAAAAAATAGATGAGAAAAATAATAAACAGGACAGAGAAGAAGGTTCTCACATAAGCAATGAAGAAGATGTAAATCAGGAGGTAGTAAAAGGGGAAAAATAATTATATTGGTAAAAGGGTAAAATACAGAAAAAAATTAAAGGATAAGTACAAAGGGAAAAAGAAAGTAAATGGATGAAAAAGAATATGTACAGCTAAAAATGGGGTTTGGTATAATGGTTAGGTGTATGACTTACAGACACAAAGTACAGTGTTTGATTCTCACCTTTGGGAAATAAATTGATTAGGATTAGAATGATCTATTAAGAAAGATAACCTAGTAATTAGCTATGAATCTAAGGAAAATGGAAAATGAAAATGTTAGAGTGTTTTCTGTATATGTGAATAGTACTAAGAATATAATAAGAAGAACAGGAATTTTGAAGTGGTGTAATATGTTATGTAGATGTAATTATATTAGAAGACATAAGATTTTTAACAAATGAAAGATCACAAACAAAGAAACTATAAGGAAGAAAGATAATCTGGAGTTTGGGAAATGAGAGATGTGGAATAATCCATATTCTGCAGAAATAGAGTAAAGATATTAGATGTAACTTTGCAAAAATGTGAAAATTAACCATTATAAATTTAAAATGGAAACAAGTATATACAATTATAACATATGCTTATACTAACTGCAAAGAAAGTGAAGGCTTTTTCAACAGATATTAGACTATGTACTGATAAATATGAATATTATAACAACAGGAAACTAACTGTGGTTTAACAGACAAGCATAAAAATAAAGGAAATGTTATAAGAAAAATGTTAGAGGTTATAAGATGTGGTAAGTCAAAACTCTGGGACAAAAATTCATAGACTTACAAAAGGGGTATGTATAGAACTGAAACAGATTATTTTATAGTATCAAAAGATATAGTTCTAAGAGAAGGGGAGGTAGTTGAAACAGGATTTTCTGATCATCTTGTAATTAGGCTAGACATAAAGGAAAACAATGAATATATAAAGACAGGCAAAAGAATAAACAAGAAAGAGTGGTTTGTCTATTACGTTGGATAGCGTTGCTATCAGGAAGCGTAGAGTATCCATTGCCCATTTCCAAACTCTTAAGGCCTCTTGGCAAAGTGGTTAGGGCTTGGTTCCCCCTTGCTTGTTTATGTACCACACGACAGACTGTTGTCTGACTGAATCGCAATTGTCCCGGTGGGAAGGGAGCTGTGAAGTGCTTGCAACCCATACAGCACCGCTCTCATCTCCAGAACATTGATGTGCAAGTAGTTCTCGTGATTCTGCCAAGTACCTTGGAATGTCTTTCCCAGATAATGCCCCCCCCCCCTATCTGGGAAGCGTCAGTGGTCAAAACTGCTTTTTCTTGGGGAGGAACAAGTGGACGACCTAGGATAAGTTGTTTTGTGTGTGAGCACCATGTCAGATCCTTTCTGCATGCGTTTGTTATCAATATCTGGTGAGACAATGGAAGGTCTTGCATTGACCATTGTGCAAATAGCAGCCTCTGGAGAATCCTCATGTGTAGGTGAGCAAGAGAAAATAATAGGATGGCGGACGCCATAGTCCCTAGGACTTGAAGGACTACTCTGGCCTGGACTCTGTTTAGTAAGGATCTGACCTGACTGTGTAGAGATTCCACTCTTTCCTGTGTTAGCCTTACTCACATGGTGGTTGTGTCTATTTCTGAGCCTAAGTACACAATGTGCTGCAAGGGAGATAAGACTGACGTTTGCAGGTTGACAGTGATGCCTAGACTGGCGCACAAGGACAGAGTCTCCTCCCTGGTCCTTATTAGTTGATGCTTGATGGTAGCAGTGAGGAGCCAGTCATCTAGGTACGGAAACACCTGGAATCCTTGACGTCTCAGGTGAGCCGTTACCACTGCCATGCATTTGGGAAACACTCTAGGGACTGTAGTGAGGCCAAAGGGCAGTGTTCTGAACTGAAAATGACTGGCTCCCAGCCAGAAGCATAAGTGTCTCCTGGAGCGCCTGTCCATTTTGATGTGGTAGTATGCATCCTGGAGATTGATTGAGCACATCCAGTTGTCTTTCCCGATAAAAGGGAAATACTGACTGCAGAGTGACCATTCGGAACTTCGATTTTCTTACATGTTTCTTGTGCCTGCTGAGATCTGGAATTGATCTCCAGTCCCCTGTCTTTTTTGGAACTAAAAAGAATCGAGAGTAAGTTCCGGATCCTACTTGCTCTGTGGGGACTTCTTGGATGACTCTTTTATGCAGCAATGAGATGACCTCTGATGTTGCACGGTCTAGTTGGATGGGTTGTACGTCTGGTAGAGACCGGTTTGTTGAGGGTTCGGAAATGAAGGGAATCAGATAACCTCTGGATATTACTGTGTGTACCCAATGATCTTGAGTGATAGTTAGCCAGGTGCTTGGGTACAGCGATATACGACCCCCGACTGTCTCCAGAGAGACTGACAGTCGGGCAACCCTTCAGGGTCGATGGAAGGGACGATCAGAGAAAGCTTCTCTGTCTCCCTGATGTTGTGGTCCTCCTCTGCCGCAAGGGTGGCATCTTCCATTATATCCTCCCCCTCTGCATCTGGGGAAGGGTTGACCTTGTGCCTGAGGGAAACCTTTTTGAGATTTGTGAAACCACATTTTCCCTCCTGTATTACCCTTGGGATAGGGTCTGGATGGGAGAGAGAAACGGACTCCGACAGCAGATAAGGTTTTCCCTTCCTGCTCGCACCTAGTCAAAGTCTCTTTCACTTGTGGTCCAAAAAGGGATGAACTATCAAAGGGAACATTAGTGAAGGAAGACTTGAAGGATTCCGTAAAATTACAAAGACGCATCCACGAATGTCTCCTGAGGGATATTCCTGCTGTGGCTGCCCTACTCGCTCCATCTGCTACATATGAGATCAGTCTCATGGAGGAGTTAGCTACAGAAGTAAGGGCAGAGAGCTGTGTAGAAACCTTACCCATGGAACCCGGAGCTATTGAACCCTGGAGGGTATCTCCTAACTCTTTCAGGAGATCCCTCTGAAGATGAGTAAAATGAGTCAGGTAATTCAGCGATCTTAATGTAAATGCCGCTGAAGAAAAAGTACGCTTCCCGTACCTATCCATCGTCCTGGACTCCTTGTTAGGAGGATGGTTATTAGAAGACATCTCAGATAATTCCTTCCTGGTGGCCGCTGCTACCCCCATAGCATCAACTGGAACTCCCTTACTAAGGAAAGACTTGTCCTCAGGTGCTGTCATAAATTTGTTTGGCTTCCTCGGGACGGCTTCCACTGAATCTGGAGAGGTCCATGCTTTCCGCAATATGACCCCCAAAAGCTGGTCATAATGCGGCGTTACCCAGGAGGTGGAAGGTCAGGAGCCAAAGGCCTCAAGATACACTAATTCATCCTCAGTAGGGTTAGAGGTCTTCCAATCACCCTTCTGTCTGAGGATTTCAAGGATGTCAGAAAAAGAGACATCCTCAGAGGGGGATCTAGGGGACCCGTCTGATTCCTCTAAATCAGTGTCCGACGTGACAGACTCAGGTGAGTCGACATGCTTCCTCTTACACAGCCTCTTCCGAGGGAGCTCTCCAGTGGGATAATCTGGGGAGGTCTCGGAAGAGACAGCGTAGGGAACCAGAGGCCCAAGTAGCCCCCATTGGAAGTGCCCCCTCTTCCAACGGGGGCTACTTGGGCCTCTGGTTCCCTCCTGCCACCCCCACAGCGTAGGGAACCAGTGGCCCAAGTAGCCCCCATTGGAAGAGGGGGCACTTCCAATGGGGGCTACTTGGGCCTCTGGTTCCCTACGCTGTGGGGGTGGCAGGAGGGAAGAGGTTGCTGCCTGCTGCTGGTGGGACACAGTTTCCAGAGGAATGGCTTTGGCAGAGGATAAAGCCTTCTCTATAGCTTCAAAACCTTCCCCCCCGCTCCGAAGAAGACCTCTGCTCCGAGGAGGCGGATGGTCGACTCCTAGCAAGAGGGAATGGCTCTGAAGCATAAGTGGGAGTCGAGCTGAGTCGAGCCGAGGCTCCGAGAGGGAGGGTCGGTAAACCCAGGGTGACTGTCCCCCTCAAAGTCGACATGAGAGCGTCAGCTCCTAGAACCCTCGGCCCCACAGTGAGCCATCGAGGATAGAGTAATTGGCTCCAAGGAAACAGGTTGAATCCCCGGAGCCGAAGGGTCCAAGACAGAGGAATTTGATGTAATAGGCTCCGAGAGCAAAGCAGTCAGAAGAGGATCAGTGGTCGGTAAGGGGGTTGGCTCCGAGACCTTTGGGTCTGGAGGGGCCAATTTTTTAGCCAGAGTTGGATCCAAAAGCAACCTCTTCACCACTCTCTCGATGTCCTCATCTGATAGGGTCCTGGAGGATCTGGTGGAGACAGAAGGAGACTTCCTTCTCTCCAAAATAGGAGATCTCAATGTAGGAGATACAGTCTCGATGTCAGGCAAAACTTTCAGTACTGAAGATTGTCTCGGAACCAATGAAATCGACGGCACCGAAGTAGATGATGCTGAGTCGGAACCGGTGCTTCTTGGTTCCGACACTTTAGTCTTTTTTGTCGGCTCCGAAGCCGGGGCCGATGATTTTCTCTTTGAGAAATTTGGAGCTGCCTGACCAAGTTCCGGCTGTTCATGGAAGGAACTGGTCATGAGGCCCCTGTCAATGAGTTTTCTCTTTCTCTCATTCAAATCTCTAGCACTAAAAGCGTGACAGAAGGTGCAGGGTTCCTGTAAATGGGCTTCACCAAGGCAATATACACAACTGGTGTGGCTGTCTGTAAGAGACATTTTCTGCACACACCTATCACACTTTTTGAACCTCGAAGGGCGATGATCCTTATCTTTATCTTTTGACATTCTTAGAAACGAAGATACATAGATAAGAACAGTAAAGGTATTAACTACAATAAAGGTGAGAAGAGAAGAAGATAACTTTTTTTTTTTTAAACAGTCACACACACACACACACAGGGAGGAAAGTCCCTCTAACTTAAATGGGCACTACGGCCCTCTAACTTAAACGGGCCGTACAGTACTAAGGGGGGAATAGTGGTTGAATAACTTCAAAAACAGTCACACAAGAGACAAGAAATTATCTATATATAAATCTGATAGAAAAAAGCTAAAGACTAAATATAGTAAAAAATTGTTTTACTTAGCCAACGAGCTAGTAAGACACAACCTCAAAGCTTTTGCGGCAAACAAGATCTGGGGATTTGCCATGAGGCACCATGGCATAGGGGCTAGCCTCGAGCCAATAAAAGCTCTCGAGCTTTAGTATCGGCTCCGAATCCATCCAGCAAGAAGTACAGCGAGATAGGACTACATAACATTAATTATTATAATATTTGTATGAAAATAATGCAAAAGGAACTTGAAACTAAAATTGAAAATATTATGGAAGATAGCATATACGGGCGGCCACGGTGGTGCGTGGGACAGGTGATCCGCTGTGGGCGATTCCCCAACGGATATAAAAAGAAGAAGAAGAAGAAGATGGAAGATAGCATATACACTATAAAGGGAAAGGATTGTCAAGGATTATTAACGATTATTAGAGAAATTGTGGATGATATTACAAACAGAAAAGAAAAAGCAAAAATCATGATGAGAAACCTCAATAAGGCATTTGACACAAAAGGACATGAAATCATATGGATAGTAATGAAATAATATCATATAAGTGAGAAAGTTAGCAAATTATGTATGTCAGCGTATAGTAATAATAAAATAAAAATATCTGTAAATGGCTGGTTAAACGGAGAGATACATATGAGCAATAGTGTAAGACAGGGATTCCAATGAGCTGTATAGTCCTTGCATTAGTTATAAATGTGACAATATGTGAAATAAATTACAAAATGAAGGAGGAGAGGTATACAACACCTGAGGGATTAAGAATTCTAGTTCTGTTAACATATGCAGATGACATTATAATAATTGCAAAAAAACAAAATTTGGATAAAAGAAGTAATAACTTGAACCAATGAGTGTCTGGAGATGATAGGGATGGCTTTAACTAAAGAGAAAATTAAAGGTTTAGGTGATGCAGTACAGACTGGGGTATATATTTTACAATTAATTAAATTTCTGCATTAGGTATAAAATTTGGGAATAAAGATGTAAGGAGAATTCAATGAAAAAAAAAACAATAGAAGAAACAAAGCAAGCCTATCTTTCCTGGAGAACATATAAATTATCATTCATAAAAAAAGTTTATTTGATAAATGTATTACTGAAGGGAAAACCAGCATACTTAGGAAGTATATTAATGTTGCCAACAGTATTTGAAAAAGAATTATTGCAGACACTTTTTTCATCTATATGTGGTTCTAGATTAAACCCAGTAAAAATAGAAGTTATGTATTCACCATAACGTTTCATCTGTATTGTCAATTTTTTTTCATCTCTCCTCACAGATGGGTTACGGATCTGATCCTTGGATCTGACTCGGCTGTTACTAAGCTCCTGGCAACCAAAGAAGCAATTGGACACTCCCTTTACCCACAATGCATCTACCCCTGTACTCTCAGATCTTACTTGCCATAACACACAGTGGCAATAAACAATAAAGTGTAAAGCATGACAGATGACTGAAGAGGCCAGTTCTGCTGAAACACGATAAAAAACATCTGAATTGATTGTAAAAACTTCTCATTCAACTAGGGCCAGGTGCTAGAGGGAGGAAATGTGAGAAGAGATGAAAGCAATCGGCAACACAGATGGAATGTTATGGTGAGTACATAACTTCTTTATCTGATATTGTCAGTTTTTTCATCTCATCTTCACACATGAGACATAGTCCCTAGCCTCCTATATCTTGGGCACCTCAAAGGAGAATGTTCTTCAGAACCATATAACCAAAGGAGGCCCTTCCCCAGGAGACCAAGTCCAACTTATATTGGGAGATAAAGGTATGATGGTTAGACCATGTAGCCACTGCACAAATGTCATCCATGGAATCATTAGTTTGAAAAACAGTTGATGATGTCATTGCCTTAATGGAGTGAGCTCGAACAGGCTTGGGAAGATTAATACCTTTAAGGTGTAAACGAAGGAGATACAATCAGAAAGCCATCTTGAAAATGTAACCTTGGAGACTGATGAACCTTTCTTAGGACCAGCAAAAGCAATAAATAACTGTTTTGTCTTGCAAAACTCTTTGATTCTATGTAGGTAGAATCACAACTGTCTATATACATCTAACAGGTGTAGAACATATTCACACTTGCTGGGAAAGTAGACAGGCAAGTGAATAGTTTGGCTGATATTAGTTTGAGAAACAACTTTGGGTAGAAAGGAGGGGTTGGTATGCAGGGAGACCCTGTCTTTGTGAAAAACTAAATAAGGATAATGCCAGCATAAGGCGTGGATGTCCAGAATTTTCCTTGCCAATGTGATTGCTACTAGAAGAGCAGTTTTCCAGGAAAGAAACTTAATATCACAGGTGGCTGCGGGTTCAAAGGGTGATTGTACAATAGAACGCAGTACTAGGTTGAGGTCCCATGGGGGAGAAGGATCCTTGTGAGGAAGTTTTAACAGCAGAGTGCCCTTTAAGAAGGCTTTGCAAAGTTTGTGGGAAATCAAGGGCAAATTATCCTCTTCAACATGGAAAACTGAAATGGCCGCTAACTGAACTTTGTCTGTGGAGGCAGACACTGCGTCATTAAAAAGGTGAGGCAGGAAATCCAAGGCAGAGTGAACAGGGGCTGTAATAGGATCTATATCATGCTGTTAAGCCCAAATTACAAATCTCTTCCATTTACTTTTGTACAGCTTTTGGGCAGACAATTTATGAGAAGACAATACTATATGTTTGACTGGCGAGGACAGCATCGGTTGTCTGGCAATTAATAGAACTGGAGAAACCAAGCCATCAGCTTGAGATTGTGGAGATTGGGATGAATCATTCATGTTGGGTATGACAGCAGCCCTGGAAAGCTTTCCAGAATCCAGGGTTTCTTCTGAAGATGAGGCCTGAGAGAGAAGAAACCAAATTTGACGAGGCCAGAATGGGGCACTGAGGGTTACTTTTCTCTTCTCCCTGCTTGCTTTCTGAGTGAACTTGGAGATTAGGAGAATGGTGGAAAGGCATAAAGTAAACCAGGGGGACCAACTGTGAGTGAGAGCATCCCTCACAGACTCTCCCTGTTGGGGGATCAGGGCAAAGTAGTTGCTGCATTTGCTGTTTAGGGGGGAAGCAAAAAGATTGCAGCAAAGCTGGCCCCATCTGCGGAAAATTTTCTCTGCTACCTTTGAATTGTCTGCTATCATGCTGAATTTCCCAGGAATGTGTGCTGCTATGAGAAAACGGTTGGAGGAGATCACCCATTGCCACACTCTGAGAGCCTTTCAACACAGAGGGTAAAACTTGCTTCCCCATTGCTTGTTTATGTACCAGATTACTGACATGTTGTCTGATTGAATTGCAACTGTTCCCAGAGGAAGAGAAGCCTGAAATGCTTGCAACACGAGCAGCCGGCTCTCATCTCAAGGACATTGATGTGCAAGTTCGCCTCTTTTGCAGGCCAGGTTCCTTGGACCATCCTCCCGGGATAATGGTCTCCTACCCTATCTGGGAGACATCTGTGGTCACCGTGACCTGTGGTTGTGGGAGAACAAATGGTCGGCCTTGTAACAATTGGTGTGAGTGCATCCACCATAAGAGGGATCTCTTACAGACGTTGGTTATCAGAACCTGGTGGAACATGAACTGATGAAGAATCGACCACTGGACAGCCAGAAGCCACTGAAGGACTCTCATGTGGAATCTGGCTAATGGGACTAGTACTATAGCCGCAGCCATTGACCCTAATGCTTGAAGAACACGATGCGCGGCCACCTTTCGATTTTGAAGCAACCTGTTTGTCTTCTAATCGTCAATACTCTTGACGGTGGAAGTTTGTCAATCATCTAAGAAGTGTCCAACACCGCTCCAATGAACTCCAAGGTCTGTGCAGGTTCCAGATGAGATTTCTGTAGTTTATTGTGATCCCCAGTTGTGCACAAAGGTGAAGAACAGAGTCCTGTGCATTTAACAGTAAATGCCTAGTCGGGGCAGAGATGAGCCAGTCATCCAAATAAGGATACACCCAGAATCCTTGTCATCCTAGGTGAGCCACAACCACTGCCCTACATTTGAACACCCTGGGGACTGTGGTGAGACCAAAGGGCAGGGCTCTGAATTGGAAATGACTGGCTTCCAACTGCAAGGGTAGATAACTTCTTGAGCACCTGTCCATCTTTATATGGTAGTACGCATCCTGAAGATTCATTGAGCACATCCAATCATCCTTTTCTAAAAACAGAAGAATGGACTGAACTGGACCATTCAGAACTTGCTGTGTCAAACTAACTTGTTTAGCTTGCTGAGATCCTGAATAGGTCTCCAGTTCTCGGTCTTCTTTGGAACCAAAAAGAACCTTGAGTAAGTTCCTAATCCTTTTTGGTCTGAGGGAACTCTTGGATGACTTTTTTTTTCTAGCAGTTTTTGAACCTGAATAACTGCTTGCTCCTTTTGACTGGGTGGGACGTCTGGGATTCTGTTGATAAGGGGAAGGAGCTGATTGAAGGGAATTTGAAAGCCTCTGGATATAATCCTCTGCATCCACAAATCAAAAGATATGGTTTGCCAGGCTCTCCAGTGCAGGGCTAGTTGACCCCTGATTGCCTCCAGAGGTGGGCAATCGGGCCTCCTTTCAGGAGTGCTGGGAGGGCCTCCCAAAAAAGGGTTCCCAGGAGCCCTGGTTCTCTGGGCTTCTTCTGCTGTGACGATGTCATTGTCCATTATTATTATTTCACCCTTTGTCCCTGGTGGAAAAATCTCCACGTGTCCTGGTACGAACTCTGAAATTTTTTGAACCACATCTTCCCACTTCCTCTTTTACCTTTAGAGTAAGGTCTTTATAAAGAAGGAAAATGTATGCCCATGGCAGACAGAGTTTTACCTTTCTTTCCACACCTAGAAAGGGCATCTTTAACTTTTGGTCCAAAAAGAGAAGACCCATCAAACGGGGCGTTGACAAAGGAAGACTTAAAGGGCTCCACAAAGCCACATAGGCACATCTAGGCATGCCTCCTCATAGTGATGTCCGAACCAACCGCCCTACTCGTTCCTTCAAATTTGTGAGCAATAAATCCCATGGAAGAGTTAGCTAAAGAATGTAGGGTTACTAGCTGTGAAGATACCTTTTGTTGTACTCCCTCAGCTACTGCTCCTTCCAAGGTATCTGTGAGCTCCTTAATCAGATCCCGCTGCAATCTTGTAAAATGGGAAACATAGTTCAACAATCACAAGGTAAATGTCGCTGAAGAGAAAACATACTTCCCACACCTATCTATCATCCTTGAATCTTTATTAGGAGGATGGATAGTAGAACACTCCTCTGACAGTTCCTTTTTGGTCGCTGCTGCCATGACCATGGCATCTACTGCAACACCCTTGGACCAGAAGCCTTTATCTAACAGAGCTGTAACTATTTTGTTTGGTATCCTGGGAATAGGTTCTATGGAGTATGAGTCTCCCATGCCTGCTGAGAGATCAAAGCCAAGTGCTCATCAGTGGGCGGAGTAACCCAAGAGGAAGATGGGTGAGAACCAAAACAAAAAACGTCAGGTACACTGACTCCTCAGCAGAAGGGTTACCAGACTGCCAACCACCTCTCTGTTTCAGCATTTCTAGAATCTCCCCAAAGGACACGTACTCAGGAGGTGACCATGGGGGTCCTTCAGCTTCATAAAGGTCGGTGTCTTAAGTGGCAGATTTCTCAGTGGAATCTAGATGTTTCCTCTTACAAAGTCGCTTCTGAGGAACCTCCGCAGTGGGAGACACATGCAGGGCATCTGGATAGGACTGAGGATCTGAAGAGGGTGGTACCCTTTTTGTTGCAGTGGCAGCTATTGCCCTCTCCATGGCCTCAAAGGCTGATGGCTCCTGAATGAAAAACAACTTCGAAGCTGAGAAGACATGCTTTTGAATCAAAGCCTCTTCTAGCCCCAAAGACAGCTCACCATGGGTAGAAGCTGGAGCTGAGCTCACCTGCGCAGAGTTCCCAAGGTGCATCGACTTCTCTGACAACCTGGGAATCAAATGGTCTCGAGGACTGCAAGGGTCACTATGGCTCCAGTAGCTCTCCGTTTCTGAGAAACCAGAAGAACTCCAAGCCAAGGTCGGATCTGAAGAAGATGTTCTCGGATCCTGCCTAAAGGGCACTGGGGGCAACAGATCTGAGGACTCCGAAACTTACTCCGAAGTTGGAGGAGGATCCAGAGGGGAAATAGTGGCTCAAGAAGCCCTAGACCAAGTGGGTCAGGGCCAAGGGTGACTTAGTTATACCCTGTGCCCATAAAATTTTCTGCACCAAGGGCTCCAAGTTGTCCTCAGTAAGGGTCCCAGTAGAACTAGAAGAAGAGCCAGAAGGGGCTCTCGGCCTGGTTAAAGAGAGAGATGGTACTCTAAAACGTACAGGGTCATAGCTCGGTGAGAACCTGGTCCAAGGGAGAGAGAGCACCGGTTTAAAAGTACTCTTTTTTGGATCCAATACAAATGTATCTGGCCCATCTTTATCAGATGACTCCAGAGCTGAAGATACCGGAGCTGATCTAGCAGAAATCTGTGCCAATGGCCTCAACTGGTCTTTATCGGCATGTTTAGAAATCAGTCTTTGGCTCCAATGACTGATGGACCAGAAGAAGGCCTTTTCTTTTCCTTATCACCAGATCTGACAGACAGGGAAGAAGCAAGGCTGGAATGAGCCGACTTTGACTTAGAAGGTGGCTTAACTGGTGAAGCGAGCAAAAATGGCATCTCTCTAAAGATTAGCTTGTTTCTTCTTTCAACCAATGCACAGTGGTTGAAAGAATGACAAATAGAGCAGATCTCCTGCAGATGAAGAGGACCTAAGCAATACATCCCATAGGTTGTGAGAATCACTGAGTGGGATTTTATGCCCGCATTTGGAGCATTTTTTTGAAGCCAGCAGACTTATCATGTTTTTCTGACATGACTGTAAGATAAGGAAGGAGCAAGACAGAAGAAAGTTTTATTTTTAAGAAAAAGTTTAGAGGAAGGGGAAAAACTACTAACAATAGTAGTTAAGACTACTTAAAAAAGTTAAGGGAGAAACCACTAACAATAGTAGTTAAGAAAAATGACAGTTATAGGGGGAGAAGAGAGACAGAGAGATAAGTAACCTAATAAAAAGCGGTTACCAAATGGAAAAATGGAAAGTTTACTAATAAGGGGAGAGAGAGAGAGGTCAACAATAAGGCACTAATAGTTGAGAAAGAGCAGAGAAAAAGGCAATAATTAAAGAAATATGACCTGACGATCCAAGATCTCTAAGGATAACCACGTCTTTTGCAAAGTGGTAAATGAGATCTGAAACTACACGGAGAGATGCGTTGTGGGTAAGGGGAGTGTCCAAGAGCTTCTTTGGTTGCCACATGCTTAGGAAGAGCCAAGTCAGATCCGAGGATCGGATCTGTAATACACCTATGAGGACAAGATGAAAAAACTAACGATACCAGATGAAGAGGTTTGTATATAAATAAAGATGGAGATTTAGGGTTAATTAACCAAGTGGAATATGCTGCTTCATTAAATTTGTACAAAGTGTTAAAGTGGATAAATGAAAAAGATGAGAGATTAGTATGAAAACTGTATAAATATAAGTATGGTAAATTCTGGGGTATGGTAAAAAAAGTAAAAAAGAAAAAGAGTGTATGAATGAGGAAATAAAGTATTACTAAGAAAAAATGTTTTTGTGGAAAATAAAAACAGATGATATGGAAAAAGAAAAGTATGGTATAAGAATGTAATGATAAAACATTACTATGTAAAACCCTGGAAAAAATCTACCAGATGAAAAAAATTAAAGCTATAAAAATAAGAAGCAAATGGTGTAATCAGAAAGTATAATTTCAATATTTTTTGCTGTAAATGGTAATAAATAAACTGCCAGTAAAATTATATATGGCACATGAGAAGAAAAATTATATATGTTAACTTTGTCAATGTAAAAGACTAAAAACGTTATGAGGAAAACAATGCAAAAAAACATTTTTTGACGATCTAAAAGGAGTGGAGAAAATAAACATGGGTATGATTAAATATGGATATTATAAGAATAGATGTAAAGAATATATTAAAAGAATACATAAAAAGTTATTTTATATTATGTAGGTCATATGGAATGAAAAATTAAATGAAATTATGCTTAATAGTAAATGGATTTTAGCAACAATATTAAGCAAAGTCAGATGGTAGTTACGGAAAAAGGAGTGGGGGGGGTCTAACAGCGATGAAATCTTAGTATGATTGTGTAAACAGCTTTGTGTGTGCGTGTGTGTGTGTGTGTGTGTGTGTGTGTGTGTGTGTGTGTGTGTGTATATATATATATATATATATATATATATATATATATATATATATATATATATATATATATACGGGTCTACTTCAGAATGTCGACCGCTCAGAATGATGACTTTCATATGGCCGACACCATATGATCTACATTCCTAAAGGCCGACATCCTGAAATAGCACCATTTACCTACCTGTAAACATGGTAAAATTGCGTTATGCAGGGGGGCAAGCCCCATGGACCCCCCCACACCCCCTGCTACTTAAATATTCTCACTCCGAGATTGCACTACAGTGCAGGAAAGGGGAATCTCTTAGTCCCCCACTGTAGCGGGATCTCCACTATCATTTGTCAGCCTTTCAAACGTTCGCTCATATGGTGTCGGCCATATGAGTTTCGAACATTTGAAAGTTCTAACAAACGAAATCCCATTTCACTGAAATTAATTTCACTGAGACCAAAATCACCTAAAGTTCCCAACACTGACAACTTCATTTCACTGAAACCTTACAATGCTACATTTCACAAGACTAAATGGGAAACCATAGACAAACAAACTCACTAAACTAAAGCCCCCCACACACCCCAACGTGGGGGTCTGTGCCCCCCCATAGCCCCCATAATTATATATACTAACTTCAGGTCTCACTGCAGTGGGGATAACGGCATATATCTGTGTTACCAGTAACATTTTTGCAGGGGACAAGCTTCACACCCCCACTCCCTACATATTATATATTCAAACTCCGAGATCACACTACAATGAGAAAAAGGGTACATTTCCTGATTCCCACTGTAGTGCGATCTGCTATCACAATGTCAGTCTCATATTAGCAAATGCACACAACCATTTGCTAATGAAGATATGAACATTTCCGGACTGGCATTACAAAAACTGGAAAACACGCATTTGACTATCCCAGTTTCACATAAGTGCCATTGCACATTTTGATAGTAATATAAACATACGCACACACACACACACACACACACACATATAATATACATATATATATATATATATATATATATATATACACATATACACACACACACACACTCACGCATGCGCACACACACACATTTGCACACTTTTAAATATTTGTAAATATGTAAATATTTAAATATTTTGTAAATAATTATTTTTGTTTATAAATAAAGGATCCCTACTGTTTTCAATAAGTGCCGTGGGATTTTTTTGCATCCACCTAAACTATCACCAACTCAAGCAGATGAGGATTCGGTTTAATGTCTAATCTGAAGGACAACACACCCATAAGTTCAGCACCCCCCCATTATGCTGCACTGCAGTGTCAGTAATCAGTCTACCAGGTGTGGCAATAGAACCCACAGTGTTTTGCACCAAAGGCTAGTGTGCTACCTGTTGCACCACTGACACTACTCACATACTTTATACGGTTTCTGAGTTGCTATAGTTCATTGTTCTTCCCCTGGCCAGTTTGATTGTGTGGATTTCTGATGGGTATCATGAGCAAGGGCTGAGGGAAGATCCAATATCACAAACAAGATGTCCCTGTGGGAAGGCATCCCTCACAAACCATTAATACAGGTCACATAAGTGCCATACATGGGATTTTTAAAAACTGCCTGGGTGGTTTGCAAACGAACACTGTAGATGATACTCTGCATTAGGGACCACTTGGAAGTTGATGCAGTGATGTGAGTCATTGCAAGCCTGACCTCATTCGATAATGATAGGATGAACTTAAGGTGCAATCACCACCTCCATAGAGTGAGTTTAAAATCTTTTAGCTCTACAAATAACCTGACACTGTGTCACACCACTAAATTTTGTATTATGCCCTTTATATGTCTGTAGTCCCTGTGGAGTCTAAAAAGATTAGGCAGATGAACAGCAGCAGACTGGAGTGCTGAGATGAGTATACATGCTGTCATAAAAATGTCTTTGTTTTCACAGTAACAGTAGTAGGCATTAAAAATAATTATGTACAACTTTTATACACTAGTACCACATCTATACGTATGAGCACAGTTTAAAGGTAGTACTATGACTGTGGAAATCTAGAAGTGCACTTCTGCATGCCTCTACTTGTGTAGATGGGCAAGTGGATCCTCATGTTAAGTCTATGTGCTCTGACATTTTAAGGATGCCTGTGGGTTCAATCCCTCTCCCTCCAAAATTCAGTTGCCATGGAAGCATCATACATATTTTTGTCCCAGTGGTATCACTGTACAGCTACACAGTCCACATATGTAAGATCCATAAGTAGTAGTCTGCTGGACATTTCACAATATACAGTAGAGGCATCTGTCCCTTGTCTATCACCTGTGATTGACATTTTATTGTGTGATCAGCATTTATTTTTATTTTGAATAAATATAGTATTGTTGAACATCAAATTGCATCTCTGACCACAAGCACAGATTTGGTGTCTTGCTTAATACCTCCTGTCATTACTACTTTATCTCTCAGACTGCATGTGATGGTGGCTTTTGGTTTAGGCTCCTTCTGCATATCTTTTATACAGACAAACAGGTCAATGAAATTACTGTACAAGTAGTACTACTATTACTAAAAGTGCATCCTGCTTAACTGTATTATTATCAACACAGATACTGTAATAAAAAGAAGTTACATACTCACCATAATGTTCGATCTTTGTTGTCGATCTTCATTCTTCCTCAACAAATGGGTTCAGATCTGATCCACTGGATCCGACTCGGCCAATGCTACAGCTGGCAGCCACCAGATCTCTCAAGTTTCTCCCTTACTCACAATACACCCTGCCAATTTCCTCAGATCTTGTTTGCTGCTATATTAGTGTTGAATGATGAAGAGAATTATGGGAAGCCAAATCCACAGTCATATATACATATGAATATACCTATTCAGAGATCATATAAATGCTTGTTCCCGCAGAAGTCATGAACGGGGGTAGGTGGGAGGGGAGTTGAGAAAGAATGAAGATCAACAACACAGATGGAACGTTATGGTGAGTACATAACTTCTTTATTTGATGTTGTCAATCTTCATTCTATCCTCAACGAATGGGACACCATCCCTAGCTACTTATATCCAGACATTTCTGAGCACCATAGACAAATGGTGCCCTACCCCTGCAGACCAGATCCAATTTGTAATGAGTGATAAATGTATGAGAAGTAGACTAATTTGCTGCTGCACAAATGTCATCCATAGACATCCTAGATTGAAAAACTGTAGAAGTAGCCACAGATCTAGTGGAGTGTGCTTTCAATGGGTGTGTAAGAGAAATGCCTAAAGTATTATAGACAAAGGAGAAGCAATTTGTTAACCACTTTGATAGAATAACTTTAGAAATTGATTTTCCTCAATTTTGGTCCAGAGAAGGAAACAAATAGGTGGTCTGCTTTTCTGATTTTTTCTGTTCTATATAGATAGAATCACAATTGTCTAAGAACATGCAGTAAATATAAGATGTATTCTCCTTTGCTGGTAAATTTAGGAAAAAAAACACTGGCAAATTGATAGTACTATTTGTGTTGGATTTCTGATACCACCTTTGGAAGAATAGTCTTCCATGAGAGATATTTAAGGTCACATGTAGCTGCTGGTTCAAAGGGAGATTGTGTGTGAGACTGCAGCATCAAATTTAGGTCCCATGGAGGTGTAGGGTCTTTAAAATGAGGCTTTAAAAGGAGTGTCCCTTTTAAAAAGGCTTTGCTCAATTTGCGAGAAGCTATGGGTGTGCCATTCAATCCTGTATGGTAATTTGAAAATGTTTTGCTGCTAATTGTACCCTAATGGTTGAGATACTATCACTGTTTTGAAAAAGGTGAGCAAGGAAAGCTAACATGTGATAAACAGAGGCTGAAAAGGAGTCAACTTTATGCTGCTGAGCCAAAATGGCAAACGTTTTCCATTTCCTTGAATATGTTTTCCTTCTCAAGAGTTTATGGAAAGACAGTTATACTTCAGACAGGTGATGAGAGCATAGATTGTCTGGCTACTAAGGGACCTGGAAAAGCCAAGCAGTCAGCATGAGATTTGGTATATCCGGGTATGACATGCTGTTGGGTGAGACAGGAGGTCCGGAGTCAGATCTAGGTTCCATGGTGGTTGAACCAGGTGAGGCCATAGGAAGGAAAACTGAATTTCTCAAGGCCAATGGGGGCAATGAGGATCACTGTGCTCTTCAACCTGGCAGCTTTGTGCAGAAATTTTGGAATCAATGGGGTTGGTGGGAATGCATAAAGGAGACTGGGAGTCCAGTCATGAAGTAGAGCATCCCTCAGTGATTGTCCCCATGGGGGAATCAGGGAAATGTAGTTGCTGCACTTGTTGTTTAGGGGAGAGGCAAAAAAAAATTGCAGCATGGCTGGCCCCATTGACAGAAAATCTTGTCCGCCACTTTCTCATTGAGGGACCTACTCAGTTTTACGCAATCACGTTGGATCTCCCCAAAATGTGCATCGCTAAAGGAAAGCAGTTTGAATAGAGTGCTCATTGCCAGACTCCAAGTGCTTCTCGACACAAAATGGGTAAGATCTGGTTCCCCCAGTTTGCTGATGACTGATATGTTATCTGCTTGAATCGTAATTATCCCAGAAGGAAGAACATCTTCAAATGCCCACAATGGCAATAGCACGCTCTCATGTCAAGGGCATTTATATGCAAACTGGCCTCCTTGGGGGACAAAGTACCCTGGACTGTCTTCCCCAGATAATGCCCCTCCCCTACCCTAGCTGTGAAGCATGCATGATCACATCTGAACCCATTCGTTGTGGACAGAATGAACACTGACAACTTGTTTTGTAATTTTCATTGTTTGAATTTCTCCTCCCTACTTATTTGACAGTTTTTTTCTCTTACATATATTTTTATTATTTTCATAATGAACTATAATTTTATTTATATATATATATATATATATATATATATATATATATATATATATATATAAAATACAATTATAATTATTTTTATAATGTATTTTTAATATTTTTATTTTTGTTTCTCTTCATTTCTTTTAGTATTATGTGCATCAGCACTGCAACTTGCTTTCTACCCACCGGCAAGGCCTGTCATCCACCGCAGGTCACCATAACCAGCAGTACCACCCAGCACATCTGGTTCCGGCTTGCCACAGTTGCCTCCACACCTCCTGCCCTACCTGCACCATCTGCACCAGGTAGACTAGTACCACAGGTAGCAATGCAAGTGAAAGTGAAATCTTTGTCACCTGGCAGAGTTTGAAGTGGAGACAATACATAGGCGGCTGGATGCCTGCATTGGCCGCATGCAGTCCATGCTCCAGTGACTCATTCTGTCATATCCCTATTCAGTGCTAACTCTACTTTCTGAGCCAGGACCCAGTGGTGATAGTATTTAGAGTAACAACTAAACTCCACTGGGTCTAGGCTAACAGAGACTGCACCTGCAAACACTTAGTCCTATACTCTCAACCTGGTATATCCCTCTCTTGTGTCCACAATCCTCCTCTTACTATTGTCTTCCATCTGTTTGCCTGATGTCTCATTTACCATTGTTTTCCTCCTCACTTATTGTGTTACCCCACACCCTGCCTTTTCCTGTGACCTAACTGCCCCCCCTCATACTTCTGACTTCCTTCCCTTCTCGACCCAAAAAAAAAAAGATGCACTTTCAGAAAAAAAGACTCCCACCCATACTTTTCAATTTTCCAAATATTTGAATAATGTGTACATGACTGTCTTATTTGTGTTCATCATAAAATGTGTATTCTTCTGCCAATTCACTGAGGATTAAAGTCATTAAATATTTACACCTATTTACGTTTCAGACTTCATATCCTACAGAAAATGCATGATAATTCCAACCCTGTTATTATACCAATTCCCACATTACTATTAGCAATGTGTAAAATTTGTGCCTGATTTTGAGCCTTTCTAACACCAATTATTTTTGCATTTGTCCAGAATTCTTGAGCTGAGAAGTCGAGAGGTGCGCCACTATCCCACGTCCATCCTGCTCATTCCTTATTTGTCCACCTTCTTTCTACCCCCTGTTTGCTTTGTCTTTTAATCTCTGTCCTCTACACCCATTTCCAAACTTTAATATGGTCACAAAAATAGATAACACAAACAAAGCCCAAAAAGGACTTCTAAATCACTTATATTTTTGTAAAAGTACTGTGTGCAACAGGCCGCAGAGTTGTGGAGAGCACTTTCCATGCCCATGTAAGACTGATGAGACGTGCCATTGCTCGTTGGCTAGCAATACTGAAGTCTAACTGATTTCATGACCTAAATAATGTGATATCGGTTGCCACAGGATGAGCAAACGAGCTGAGCATCTTTGCAAGACAATAGGAAAACATGAAATATGGTAAAGTCTATGCCTTTAGTTTAACTGCTTTCGTGACTCATTTTGCTCATGAAGTGATTTGTAGAGCATCAGTGCCCCAGGTATATGACTGTTTACAATTTTTGTCTTTCAGAATGCAAATGTGTAATATTCCCCTGAAATGTGTTTGCCTGACACTTCCAGTGCGACTCCTACCATAGTTTATTTTGCTGAAGCACTGGTATAGAGAATATCACTAACAAAGGCATGGATTCCAACCCCTTGGGGTATATCTTTCTTTTCTTGCTGTCAGTCAGCAAATGTGTACCATCTATCTGAACTGTTTTCTTGATTCCTTTAGTATAAGTGCTTCTGTGGCTTACCTTGTCAATTCACTGTTTGGGAGACTATCGCTGAACAAAGCCATGGATTTACTTCCCATGAGGTCTGCCTTTCTCCTCCCAGGTTGGGTAAGCTTTGGGAATCTTCCCGAATGCCAGTATGGCAGTATATTTCTTGAACATAGTACAGTTAAATAAGTTCCACATACCTGTAATAGTAGATGTTTGTAGAACATACTGCATTGCTGGCAGTACCCTCCCACCACCCCCCTTAAGTTGGATGTACATAGTTTATGGCTGGTGGCTGCCGCTGTTTTTGTTTAACAGCTTTTAGTGGGTATATGTGGGCTGACTTTGATATGAGTTTGAGGTGTCTGTGGACCAAGTTGCTACCTCAAGAATATTTATAAAGTCCACCCTTTCCAAAATGCAAGTGAAGAGGAAAATCCCCTAGTGGAATGTGCCTTCAGCTTGACTGGATTCACCTTGTTATGATTGGCTTAACAAAAAAATAATATCCGAGGACAACCAACATGCAGTGATTTGCTTAGATACACGCTGCTCTTTCAATGCTCCATAGAAGGAAGTAAAAAGTATTTCGGCCTTCTTAAAGGACTTTGTCCTGTCAAGGTAGGATATGAACTGCCAGTGCCACAGCACATCCAAGGTACTAAGCATCATCAATCTTTAATTCTAGGGTTCTTACAGAACCCAGGGAGAAAAATATACTGGTTAAGATCAAATTCTTAAACCACTCACAGCATTACAGAAGGATAAATGCAAATCATAACCCTATACATGTGAAAATCAGGAAAGGTCCCACCATGAGAGCTGCAGCACAGAAACTAGCCTTGACAATTTTCCAGGTTAAGGATTTAAGATCATTGTTAGCTGCTGGTTCAAAAGGTAGTCAGGTCATAGGAGGTTACTAGGCTATTGGCCCTGAGGATCTTATAAGCCTAGCCAAGAGTTTAGCCCATGTTTAGACAAGTCAGCACCCAAGGCCCCTGTCCAACAGGGACACAGGTGGAATCCCAGGGTGTATTTTCTGTTTACCATCCAGTTATCCAGGTTGCGCTTAAAAAGGGATAATGAAGTACTCTGCTTGACATGGCAAGGGAATTTATTTCACAGATGGGGTAGTCTCTGGGACAAAAATCTGTCCTGCCAACAAGTCCTATTGATATCACAGACCAGGGAGAGGTCTCACATATGGGTTACTCAAGTGGAGCTTGACTTGCGGATATGCAGCATCAAGGCGGGATCTGAGACTGCTTTGTATGCAAGACAGAGATCACCTCTGAAGAGTCTGTATGAAACTGAGTAGAGAGGCAGGGCTTTTAGCCTATCTGTGTAGGGTAGATGTTTGAGGCCCTGGATTCTCCTGGTGAGGAACCTCTGTGGTCTCTCCAGCTGCTACATGCGCTTTGCAAGGAACATGACAAAGGGGGCACTGTATTTTCTAGTAGTGGGATTTCTGGCCTCTAACACCTACTGCACATCCTCAAAAAGCAGAAAGTGAGTGCTTAAACTGAAACAAGACTGAATCATCCAGGCTGTCAAATGACGTTTGTGTAAGCAAATCCAAATTGGGAAGAAGTTTGTGGTCATTGCATTGGTTAATACCGTTAAAAGGGAGAACCAAGAATGAACTTTGGCATTTCTTACTAAACCTATTTGGGCCTCTTCAAAAGGAACCTTGATGATTGGATGGGAGATAGGAAATTCACCCTGGGGATCACGTCAGTCACCCTGCTAGATAGGGGTTCAAGGAAGTAAATACTGTAGGAAGAAATAGCCAAGGAATTGTTATGGCTAGGCTTGTATAGGCCCTAGGGCCGATAACCTAGTACCATCCTATGAACCTATAAACCTTCAGAACTACCTTGAGAATCAGTGGAGAAGGTGAAATGCACACATGAACATTCCCATCAGAAAAATGAGAATGCATCTGTCTTCCGGGCATGACTGCAAGGATAATTGGAACAGAAATGTCAAAAGCTGTCTGTTTTGAAAGAAGGCAAACAGATCTATATGAGGAATTCCTCACATCTGGACTAGATCCTGGAACACCACTGCCTTGAGTTTTCATGCATATGAGTTTGCCAAGAATCTGCAAAGTCTGTCTGCCACAACAAACTGCTCTGGCAGGATGGAAGATGCCTGAACGATCTGAGAATAAGAAAAAGCCAGCTCCCCAAGCAATACATGACAGCCGGCACAAAAGGATAAGACACCATACTCCTAAGAATGCCAAGGTGCCACATGGCTGAGGTGAAGTCCGAAACCACCATAGAAGGACCCAGAGTTCAAAGGTAATGGAGGGTTTTCAAGGCATGAACCAAAACCAATAACTCCAGATACATATATGCTTCTATACCTTCCTGGGGCCCAAAGTGGTTAACACTTGCCTTTCATTGAAACAGGTCCTCAAAGGAAGTGAGACAAATCGATCAATATATATTGCACTGGCCATGGAGGGAAGACAGAATGTCTTGGAAAAAATACTTAACTGTTGTGTCCAAAATTATAGCAGTTGTCTGAAGAAAGGCAGCACTGGCCACTGGGATTCCAGGGAAAGAAGGTGAAGGGTCCAACAGGAAAGGTCATTATTAAACAAGAATTGATTAAGCATCCAAGAAAGATCAGTCTTTATAAACATGCCAAACATGACTTGCGCAGGTTCAACTTAAAATCTTAACTAGGACAGCAAGGCCAAGACCTACTCTAGCAATTCCAAACACATGGAAACCTACTCTGCAGGAATATGAAAGTCTTCCAAATAAGGAAAAAAAATGAATGGACAGAGTCCGACAGTGGGCTGTAACTAGGACAAGGCATTTAGTAAACACTTGTAGTGCAGTGGAAAGCCCAAAGGGAAAACATAAACCTTATAGTGTGGACCAGTCACCACAAATATTAGAAAAAGCAAGGGAGCAATGCTAGTCTTCAGCATAGCTCTGATTTATGGAGATGGAAAAACGTGCAGAAACTTATTTCTTAATCTTTCCAAAGGAACGACTGGTTAAAGTACTCTGCCGCAATTAATGTGAGGGAAGAACAAAGTCAGGACCAGAGAGTGAGAAGGTGCCCCCTGGAATTGAGGCAACTGATGTTAATACTGCTAAATGAAATCCCTGTCAACATAACTGAGCACCCATTTGTCAGGTACCAGTAAAAGTCAGGCTGTCTTGCTCAGAACTAACTATAGATTCAAGGCACTCAAGTAGGGAAACTGAAAAAGATGGGTTACACACCTTTGTATATTGACAGGAAAGAAGGGGGTATCCTTTTATAGTAAAGGAAACCCTCTTGTTAGGCTTGGTGGAAGATGAGAGAGTACAGTTGTGTACACTTACCATAAATGTAGATGTTCGAGTGTATTCACTATTGCAGTCCTGACCTGTGGAATTTCTTGCCATGAAAGCCCTTGGCTGGCCTGACTAACCGAGAAAAGAATAACCCTCCTCCAAGAGCTGGAGGACCTCTTGACCGACGTCATTACACTCGGGTATAGAGAGAGGCAGCCGACATCACGATTTCAGTTTTTTTCTTTTCCCCTTGAGGGAAGGAGTCTCTCAAGATAGGTCCTAAAGTAAAGGCCTAAGCCAGAGAACCTAAGCAAGGGAAGGGGCAAACAAGGTGGGGCGGTCCCTTGGCTTGAGAGGAAGCATGTACCTGTCTACACTGTAAGCTACGTGGGAAGGAGGGAGGGAAAGAAGAATGCAACAGTGAATATACTCGAACATCTAAATTTATGGTAAGTGCACACAACTGAACTCTGATCTTAATGTTTCACTGGTGCAGTCACGACTTGTAGGATGATTCCCAAAGGTGAAAAGGAGGGTGGAAGGTAGATTAGGGAGAGGACAGGATGCCTTGCAGAATGGCCATGATGAATCCTGCTCTGGACCTGGAAAACGCTGATAAGTGGTAGTGTGAAGGTATACACAGATGACCAAGAAGCAGCTTCCAGAAGGTCCTTGGTAGGGACTCCACTTATAAAGGCAGCAGAGGTAGAAGTAGCCCTAGTACAGTGAGTCTTGAGAGCCTCAGGTGGCTTCTTACCATGATGGCTGTACCAAAATGAGATACAGTAAGAGAACCATTTAGAGATGGTCTGTTTGGAAACTGGTTTTCCTTCAGAACTGGTGGCAAAGGCCACAAAGAGTTGGTCTGGTCTTCTCAAAGTCTTAGTTCTGTCAAAATAGTAGCTGAGCTACCTATGTACATCCAAGGAATTAAGAATTTTTCTCCCCAGATTCTGTGGACTGGGAAAGAAGGTAGGCAGGTGTATGGCTTGATTCAATGTTGTGTCTGTCACCACCGTGGGCATAAGGGAGACTGTCTGGATAGAAGATGAGGAAGAGTTCCACCGCCATGAGAGCCTGCAGCTCAGAGATTCTTTTAGCAGAAGTGATAGCCAGCAAAAGGACAGTTTTCCAGGTTAGAAACTTTAAGTTAGCAGAAGCCACTGGTTCAAAAGGAGGCAGTGTCAGTTTTTCCAGAACAAAGCTGAGGTCAAATAGAGGGATAGGTTGTCTCCTGGGAGACCTGATGTGAGTCACTCTACTAAGAAATTGTCTGAGAAGGGGTGAGCAAAGACAGGAGGAAGAATGGGAATATGGGTTGAAATGGCAGAGGATTGAATTTTAATGGAGGAATACCAGATAAGCGAGATAATATAGGATGATAGAGATCTTGGCTAAGAGAGAACTGTGGCCCTGTTGTTGAAACTAAATGGAAAACCTTCGCCACTTAGCTTAGTAAGATTTCCTAGTACTGGCCCTTCTGGCCTCTTTAAGGATGTCTTGAACCTGCTTGCTTAGGGTAGTATCAATCTAGAAAGCTGTGGAATTATCCAGGCTGAGAGTGTGGGTGCTGATAGGTTGGGATGCACAATCTTTACCCTGTTCTGAGTCAGAAGGTCCACTCTCTGAGGTAACTGCCATGGTTTCTCATTGGTTAAGTTGAGTAGCAGATCGTTGTTTTCTGGACCAGTCTGGGGCTATCATTATTGCCCTTGACCTCTCTTCCCTTATTTTTAGAAGCACCCGAGGAAGCAGAGGTAAGGGGGAAAATGCATAGATGAAAAGAGTGAGCCCACAAATAAGAAAATGCATATGTCTTCCAGCCTGAGGGTGGGTTGCTTCTGGTGCAGAATGTCTTCAGCTAAGCATTTTCCCTGGTGGAAAAGAGGTCCATCTGAGGAACTCCTCATTTTTTCTCTATGCTGAGAAATTTTTCCTGATGCAGATGCCATTTATGGGGGTCCATCAGGTTACTGCTGAGGTGATCCACTAGAAGGTTTTGAGCACCTGGAAGGTATTATATCAAACGCTGTAACCCCATTGTTAGGAGACAGAGAGGGTAGGAGTGAGTACACACCCTGCTTGTTTATGTGGTGTTGTCTGTTTTTTTTTCGGTACTTACGTATTATCGCAACCAGATTTTTGCGATAATAATGATTGTTTCCCGATGTGGAAATGTAACTGTTTATGGCATGACAATGTTAGACTATGGGTTTTCTTTCACACTGACAGTTGTTTTAGGCAGGGTTATCACCCAAAAAATGAGTAAGTTAATATTGCTGTTTAGATATGCACTTTACCGCCAGCATGTCATGTAGCTCGCAGTAAAGTGCATACACGCTTCAGCTGCCAGGGCTGCTGTCTTACTCACTGCAATTGCTCACCAGTTTCCCCCCACATAGAAAGGCAGAGACATAGGAGTTATGCATACTTTTTTTTTAGTTTTAACAATTTTTGCACACAGTCTCAGGTCCAAACATGGCAGTAACAGCAGGAAGAAGGACATCATCAGTCAGTAGTGTTCCATACTGTTCTTAGTACGGTTTAATCAGGAACCCGTCAACGGCTATTACATCATACACCCTTAAATTTTGTCAGCAGTAGTGTTCCTCGACTTTCGGATTGCAATGGTTGTTTTCCATTCTGTTTACACACTTTTAATAAAGTATTACTTTACCCAAAACATCGTTCCTGTGTCTGTGTTTTCCTTCTGTGAGGGCTTCATTCCTCACGGTTCAAATATTCCATTCATCAGTTAAGACAGCATCCCTGACAATTCAAGCGTGCGTCTGTAATGCACGCAAAAAGGGAAGATGATTGTTTCATCTTTTTATGTGCCTGAAGGTAGTCCAGAGATTTTTTTGTCAGCAATAATGAATTTGCACAACACTTTGCAGTGTTTGATGGAGTCGTCTGTATTCAACGAAGCAAAATACGCAATAGCAAAAAATCTAGTTACGATAATATGCAAGTACCTTTTTTCTATTAGGAACCCTGGTTTCCATTTTTCTCTAAATGCTACCAGGCCTTCTTGAACTGCCTTAAGCTCCTTCAAGTTTGTCTTTGACTATGAACTGATTTTCCCATTTTCCTTGGGTTTGAAACTGTTTGAAATGGGTCCCCATGCTGAAAGGAGGCAATGGTTCTGAGCAAAAACATGCACCACCATGCAAATTCCTTCTTGAGACAAGGGATCAGCTGTTATCTTGGTTGAGAGGGGCTGTGCATGCTGGCACCACCCATTGTTGAGGTACCATTGTAGCTTCCTCATGTGTAGCCTGTCCAGGGGACCATAAGGATGCAAGATGCAATGTAGCCCAAAGCTGTGAGGAACTCAGTGGCTGTGATGCATTGTCTCTGCATGATATTTAGGAAGTACTGAGTCAGGAAAGAGACCTTGTGTGGCAGTAGGAAGGCCTTTTGAGAGTCCTAATGAGCCCCCAGGAAGGCATTCTTGGTACAGGGTTCTGTGTTTGATTTGTGTTGATTTATGGTGAATCCCAGGGAGGGCAAGATATTCTGAGTGAACACCAGATCTGTGTGGAGTTCTGAAAGACTCATGGCCTGTATTAGGCAATCATCCAGGGAGGGCTAGATTTTGACCCCTCTGGTCTTGCAAAAGGCACTCATTGGGGCTAAGCACTTTGTGGAGACCCTGAGGGCTCTGAAGTGACTGGTAACTGCTCTGGAGTGCAAAAAGCTTCTGTGTGATTACTCTATGGGAATGTGCAAGCAGGTGTCTTTTAGAGGCAGGGTGACCATGAAGGCCTGTGGGGCTATCACTGGTAAAAGTTTTTGAAGAGTTAACATTTTGAATTTTGGAACCAACAGGAACTGATTGAAGGCAGACAGGTCTAGAATGGGACACCAGCAGCCTTCCTTTCCGGGAACTAGGAATAGTCTGGAGTAGAAACCCTTTCCTTTTTGGTGTTCTGGAACTAGTTAACTGAGCCCTGGGAGCACAAAATTTGAATCTGGCAAACAGCCTCTGTCCTTTGGTTTGGGAGAATGTCTGGGCAGCCAGAGTGCTTTAGTGTTTCTTTGAAAGTGAGCCAGTAACTATTTAATATAATGCTTAGAACCCACCTGTCCAAAAAGTTGAGAGACCAATTTTCCTTTTAAAGCAACAGTCTTCCTCCTAGCTTTGTGGAGGGAGGGGGAACAGAGAGACTGGGAATGATGAGTCAGTGCTGCTCTCTGCCAGTGGCTTGTGGCCTAGAAGTGTCTGAAGTCCACTGCCTGGGTCTTTTGTTGTTGTTACTGTTACTTTTGTGACCTTTTCCTATGTGGCTTTCTCTGCCTGGATTTGCATTGTGAAGGAAAGGACCAGTGTTTAGAGGGGTTGTTCCCAATGAATATAGGAGGCTGAACCAGAAAGGAGTCTTTCACAATTTGCATGGATTTAACTTTGTCTTTCATCTTTTTAAAAACACCCTCAACTTTGGGCCCAAAGAGGAAATCTTTGTCCAGAGAGACATCCAAACGATTTGACTTGGCATACTCAGGGAGGGATTGTTGCCTTAGCCATGCACGTCTTTCAAGACCAGAACCAGTAGTTGCAACCCAGCTGGAACCTTCCATAGCATCATAGCCACAGTGTAAGGAATCCCTAGCAACTTGAGAGCTAGAGTGACAAAGGTCCAGTAATTTTTTGGAAAGATTCTTGTCCTCAGTGGTTTTCATTTTTGCTTCAGTTGTGGAATTGACAGTTAAGGGCCCTCATAGCTAAGGTGGCAGAGGTGTAAACTTTTTTGCCAAATCTATCAACAGCTCTAATCTCTTTATCACTGGGCAGGGGTTTTTTGGAGGAACTAGCTCTAGCTCCTTTGGGTCCTGGGGTCACAACCTCTGGGTCAGCAGAGGGGTTCTTAAAGAGATGTTTATGCAAGTCCAGTACCCTATAAAACCTGTCTGGTTTACAAGGGGCCGGAGAAAGAGAATCTGGATTCAACGAGGAATCCAAGAAAACATCCTCTACAACTTCTAAAACTGGAGGTATAGCAAGAGGCTTGTGCTCTGGCAGGTCAAGGAATTCCCTAATCCTCTTTTTGGACTGCAGGTAATCCTGGGCTTCCCACTGGAAATGCTCCCTCATGGCATGAAGAGCTTCTACAAAGGAAATATCCTCGTGGGGGGGGGGGGGGGGGCAGGCTTTTCACAGAATCTTATCCCTTAAAGGAAGTCAGGGAGGGTCCTTCATCAAAAACAGACTCCTCCTGGTCAGAATCTTCAGCTGCTTTAAAAGGATGAGAAAGGACTTTTTCTCTTTCCCTGGGATAGACTCAAAAGGGGGTTGCTGGATCTGACCAGGGAAATTAAATCTTCAGCTAGCCTAACCAAATCCTGCTGATAACCCTGTGTGCAGGAGCTGGTATGCCTAGGCATAGGCCCAGAGGAAGTTCCCTTTTTGGGGTTAGTTCTCGGTTTGGGCCTGGGTACATCTGCAACTGAATGTGAAGCTGGCATTGGCTGACACAGTAAAGCAGCATCACTGGTTGAAGCGTGTTCATTGGAAGTTGAGGCCTGCACAGAAGCCCCGGACCCATCCGATGAACCAAGTCCTAAGGCTTGTGTGGAAGTTGAGGACCTGATGGCATATTGGACTTTGGACAAGTCTGGATAGAGGCCTGTACCACCACCCCAGTCATGGAAGGGGGCTGCAAAAGTGCCTCACGTTCATCAGCGATCATGAACCTTGGAGGTCTAGCAGACAGAGAGCGATTGTTTTCTGAGAACCTATGTCTGAGTCATTTTTCTTTACCTCTTTTGTGATTAGGGAGCTCAACCTCGGATCGACTGGCAGATGCCATCGGATGCTGAGAACCTGATGTAACTGTAAGGTGCCTAGCTAAGATCTAGGCCCTACATCTAATAGTCCTAGAGTTGAAACAAGCACAGAAATGGCAGTTAGGTATGTCATGATCTGGGCCTAAACAAGTGACACAAAAAGGGTGGAAGTCTCACTGTGGAATCTGCTTACCATAATGGAGACAATTACTGACCTTCATTGACATGAGTCAAAAAATGTAAAAAGGATTCTCCAATGGGGAATTTAGCTTTCAGATGACTTCTCTCTGGTGTGGACCAACTGTCGCACTGAAACACTGCTTCGGGCTCCAAAGGCAAGAAAAGACTAAAATCATGATTTCAGCTGGCTCTCTATATACCCAAGTGTACTGACATTGGTCAAGGCGCCCACCAATGCTTGGAGGAGGAGGATTTTTTCTCTGGTAGTTGGGCCAGCCAAGGGCTTTCAAAACAGGAAATCCCACAACTCAGGACTGCAACAGTGAAACACGAAGATCAGCTGCCATTTATTGAGGTACCTTGGTTTAGTTCAGATGGAACCTCCATTTGGTAAACTGTTGAAAATAAACCTTCTTACAGGAGGAAAACTAGAGAAAATTAAACATTTTCAACAGTCCTATCTCACTTCTGTCATCCCAATGATGAAGAATCTGATTAGTTGCTGAACAAAAAATATACAATCACACTTGAGAGTCAAATATATAATCTTGGGTATATACTCATCAGAAAGATTCTAACTGTGTCAGCAAGGATACCTCTTATATTACCACTGAAAATGCTCCATTTCTAGGAGTAGAAAAAGCCTCCTCCAAGTCACTTTTAAAGCATATTTTGAGACAAATAAAACACAAAATTGTCGCTCGTCTTGTTTTACGACTGAAGACGAACAGGCGGGGTAGTTTGTTTATAAGCTTTATTACAAAGAAATACATCAGGATGGATAGCAGCTGTACAAAATATAAACAAACTGATTAACCGACATACTATACAGACATACATGCTTATGTCTCAACAGCTTAATACAAAATGGCAGTTAGGCTCGCATGTGCTCAGTATTTATACACTTGTGCAAGCCCCTAGAAAGCATCTTAAAGTTATACATACATATTGATCTACATCCCCTCTCTTTAATTAATTCCCCACGATATAATGACAATTGAAAAGAAACATGCAATTGTACAGACAATAAGAAATAAACGCAACATTCATGTCCATATTGCTGTGTATCTAGAACATGGTCTGGAAATGTGACCTGATCTAGTGATATAGCAATCAGAACTGGGTTTAGCAACAGGGATAATCATAAATGAACAACTTGCTTCAGGAGTTTCGGGATTCTTCACAGGAACAGGAATATTTACTGGAACATCCTCTAGAACTGGAACGATGGATAACTCACTCTGAGATATAGTCTTTCTCGCAGGTATGATACTGCAATACAGGCTCAGACACCAGTACCAAATGTTTCTGATTCTGCCTAAATTCTGCTCCTTGCGATTCCACAATGTACAATCTCGGCTCTGGACATACACTTTTCACGACACCAATCCGATCTAAACCTTTGAATGTCTGCATCCTCACTATCTCCCCTTCTCTCAATGGCTTGAGCGGTTTGCTGGTCTTATCATAATAGGATTTCTGGGATAAGCGCTTCTTTAACAGATGGCATTTACTGATCTGTTGTTCTTGACACAGGGAACCAATAATGAACTACTAATTGGTAGTGTGGTTCTGGTTTGTCTCGACAGAAGTCTCTGTGCAGGTGAACCAAAATGCTTACCATGAGGAACATTCCTGAGATCGAAGAAATTCAAGAAAACATCGCTATTGTCTCGTTTCAACTTCTGTAGTAATTGTTTCTCACTTTGAACTGCATGTTCTGCCAAACTATTTGACTGCAGGTACTCAGGACTACTTGTAACATGAGTAAAGTCTCACTCTTCAGCAAATCTTTTAAACTGCTGGCTTGTAAACTGTGCATCACGGTCAGAAATAACTTTGTGTGGACTACCATGGACTGCAAAATGATGCTTCATCTTAGTAATGACAGTACTGGGCACTAGATTAGGAAGTAGGTCAATCTCAAACCAATTTGAATAAGAGTCTACTAATACCAAGTAATGTTGACCATTCCACTTGAAAATGTCTGTAGCTACTGTCAACCAAGGTAGTTCAGGAATCTAGTTTAGCTGAAGTGGTTCTTTCTGTTGATGTGGCTTAGTACTATTACATACAGAACAAGATGAAAGTACTCTCTTGATATCCTGTGACATAGAAGGCCAAAATATTAGTACTCTCACCCTTATTTTCGTAGAATCAGTTCCTGGGTGGCCACAATGCAAAACAGTAATATACTCCTGTTGCAAGGAATTTGGAACAATCACTTTTGGACCTTTCATGATGATACCATTGTCAAACAAAATCTAATCTCTGTAAGGAAAATAAGGTTGCAGGTCTACTGGTAAGCAAGATTGCTTTGATGGCCATCCTCAAATGATAAAGTGGCTGAGCTTCTGAATAACTTGATCTGAGGTTGTATGTCTTCTAAGCTCATTAAGATGTGTGGAAGAAACTTTTCCCACTTTCATGACTTTGAAATCAAGTTTCTCATTTTCATGCTGTTCAGTGGTACTTCTGGGTGATCTGGATAATGTATCAGCAAGATAAAGAAGTTTGCCTTTTGTGTACACAAGACTGAAATTATACATTTGCAATATGAGCATTTTGCATTGCAATCAGGCAGGAGCTATATGCATAGACTTTCTCAAAACAGTGAGTGGAGGTTGGTGATCTGTTTCAATCTGGATAGGTTTACCATAAATATAATCATGGAATTTTGAACATGGAAGCACAATTGCCAAGAGCTCTTTCTTTACCTGTGCATACTGCATTTCAGTTTTGGTTAGAGTTCTGGGCACATAGGCTACTGGTCTACCCTCTTAAAGAATGACTGCCCCAAGACTAAATTTTGAAGCATCACAAGAAAGAGTAACTGGTTTGTGAACATGACAGTATCTGAGAGTTGGTAGACTGGCAATTCTCTTTTTCAGGACATCAAATGCTCTCTGGTGTTGTTCTAACCATGATCAAGAGACATCTTGGTGTGTCAGCTCTCTAAGCGGTGCTGAAAGTTGGCTCAAGTCTGGAATGAGATTGCCTAGGTAGTTAACCATGCCAAGAAAATGTTCTAGGGCTTGAACATTGTCTGGAGCTGGCATCTCAAGAATTGCAGTTTGCTTGGAAGGATATGGTTGTAAGCCTGAACAGGTAAACAAATGACCAACATAAGTAACTTCACGTAGCCTGAAATTACACTTCTGAGGATTCAGCTTAAGATTCACTTCACGTGCTGTTTCTAGAACTTTCTTGAGGTTTCTGTCATGCTCGGCTTCACCATTACCTCCTACTAGAATATCATCTACTATAATAGCACACAGATACCCGGAAAAAATTTGTTCCATGGCACGCTGGAAGCCTTCACTGGCGAATTTATCCAAAATGGCATTCTCAAAAATCTGTACCTGCCAAACAGGGTACTGAAAGTGGTTAGCAACAAGGATTTCTGATCAGGCATTATTTGCCAAAATTAACTCTTTGCATCTAAGACAGAAAAAACAGTGGCATTTGGCATAAGAGCAGTGACTTCTTCGAGTGTACGCATTGGATGATGAGGTATTTTCAGTGCTTTGTTCAAATCTCTTGGATCGATACATATTCCAATATCATCTGAGCTTTTCTTATGAGCTACAACCATGGAAGATACCCATTCAGTTGGTTCATCAACTGGATAAATCGCACCTTGTTGCACCATTTTATCTAGCTCGGCTTTGATTCTGTTCTGCATAGGTACTGGAACTTTCCAGGCTGGCCTGACAACTGGGCTGACTTCAAGAGTCTAACTTCATGGAATACACAACTGCAGTATGCCTAGTTTGTCTTCGAAAAGATCAGCATAGGTAGAAAAAAGTAGACTGGATGAAAGTAGAACAGTGGTCTTTTAAGCTTACATGGTGCACTTCCTTATTAAATGAAAGCAGTCCAATTTTCAAACTGTCTCTGAGGCTTATTAATGACTGTGCATGCCTTTTGACCAGATAAAATTGCTCAAGTCAAAGCTGTTACCAGCAGAGTAACATGAAAGCACTACTGAACCTTCGGTTTGAATTTCTTCACCACCATAAGCAACAAGCATCGCACACTTTGCCAAATCATAGGTTGGTACTAGGCTATTGGCCATAGGGCCTATACAAGCCTAGCCATAACAATTCCCTGGCTATTTCTTCCCAGAATATTTACTTCCCTGGTCCCCTGTCTAGCAGTGCGAATGACGTGACCCCCAGGGTGAATTTCCTATCTCCCATCCAATCGTCAAGGTTCCTTTTGAAGAGGGCCAAAGAGGCACTCAGCTTGACATGTATGGGCAGTCTATTCCAGAGTATGGGGAGTCTCTGGGTCAGGAACCTAGCCCTCCAGCATGTTTTGTTCATTGTGATGATCAGGTTTAGATCCCTGGAGCGTGTGGCTCTGAGGGATTGGCATTTCCTTAAGTGTGGCATGTCCAACAGCACTGGGTTTGACATGGCCTTGTATGTTAAGCAGAGATCGCCTCTAAGTAGGCGATATGCGACAGAGTATAGCTGGAGTTCTTTTAGACGGTCAGCATAGGGCATCTGCTTTAGGCCTGTGATTCTTTTAGTGAGGTATTTCTGTGGCCTTTCCAGTTGTTGCAGATGTCTTGTGAGGTACATACCAAACGGGGTATTGTACTCTATAATGGGTCTAATGAGGGATGAGTTCAGTGGGACAATGACCTCCTTTTTTCTGGATGAAAAGCCCTTAGTGATGAGGAGTGCCACACAGAAGGATTTCCTGACTGTTGTGCCTATGTGGTTATCGAAGGTGAGACCACTGTCCACCTGTGTCCCTAAGTCCCTTATCATGTCTTTGGTGTTTAGTGCACTGCCAATTACGTGGTAATTCATGGGTACATGTTTTTTCCCAAAGGGGATAACTATACATTTCTTGGCATTGAGCTTGAGCCCATGGCTCTGGCACCAAGCATCTGTTTCTGTAAGGACCTTTTGTAGAATATCCACATAATTTGGGGATTTAATAATGGCTCCCAGTTTGCAGTCATCTGCGAACTTTGTTAGCCAGAGTCCCTTAGTGCTGGCCTGTATTTCAGAGAGGTAGATGCCAAACAAGAGTGGTCCCAGGACTGAACCCTGAGGTACTCCTCTTGTCACTTCTCTGGAGCTGGATTTTGAGTCGGCTACTTTTACAGTGTGGGTTCTGTCAGTACGCCAGTTGGCAACCCATCCAGTGACATAGGAGTTATTGCCCAGCTTAGTAAGTTTATCTATGATTCCAGAGTGGGGGATGATGTTGAAGGGCTTGGCAAGGTCCAGATAGGCTGTGTGGACCGCCTTACCCTCGTCCACGGCTCTGGAGACTGATTTGAAGAAGTCAATCAGGTTGAGGAGACAAGATCGGCCCTTTACGAAACCAAAGTGGGTGGGGTCCAGTGTTTGAAGGTTGCCACTGTCTTTGTTTATAAGTTCCATGATAATGCGTTCCATGGCTTTGCAGATCAGGCTCGTCAGACTGATATGACAATAGATCCTGGGATCCAAGGTGGATCCCACCCTGTGGAGTGGGATAACTGTAGCTGTGCCCCACTGATTGGGCATGAAGCCTGAGGTGAGGCTATAATTAAACATGACACTTAGGTGAGGTGCCAGTTCATTTTGTAGTTCATGTAGTACACAGCCCGGGATGTCGTCTGGTCCCATGGATGCTGTATTCTTAGCTTTGGAGAGTGCGTTTTTACCTGTGTGGCTGTGAGTACCGGAATTTGGCAGTCTTTTGATATTGAGATGGGCCCTTTAGGGGGTGAAAGGGGGGTGAAGTTGGCACTGAATCAATCTGCCAGGATATTGGCAATATCCTTGGGATCAGTATATTTAATGCCGTTCTGTTGTAGCTCAGAGCAGATCTGTGCATTGTCATTTAGATTCTTGACATAACTATAGAATGCCTTGTGATTGTCCTTGGAATCTTTGGCAATTTTATTTTCATAACTAGCTTTGGAGGATTTTATGAGGGATCTCAGCTTCTTACTGAGGCTGGTAAGGGAGTTTTTTTGCATCCTGGGATTTTATTATTTTCTGCAACAGTTGCTTCCTTCTGTTGTATAATTTATTTATGGCAGGGGACCACCAGATTGGGTTCCTTTTTTTGGAGGTGACCATCCTGGTTCTATTTGGAATGGCATGATTCATGCATGAGTGGATGTGCTCGTACAGTGCCTTAGTGTAGGATTCAGTAGTCAAACTTTCAGTTCACGTCTGCATGGGTGTCATGAAGTTTGTCACTTCTGACTTCAGTAGCATGAAGTTGGCTTTGGAGAAGTTTTTTATGGAGGTTTCCCTACTGGGGGGTGTGGGTGGGATGTGGATGTCAAGGGTGATTAGCTTATGGTCAGACATGACCAATGAGGAGGTGACCACTGGTGTGGAGCATCGATCTCCTATGTTGGTAATGACCAGGTCTAGGATATTTGAGCCCCTGGTGGGACTATGGATTAGCTGGTCCAGGGCATTGGAATTTATGAATTCCAAGAACTGTTGGGCAAAGGTGTTGCTTCCCGAGTTTTCCCAATTAATGGTATTACGGTGTTTGGTTGTATCTTAATATTATCTAGTATGTTTAGAAAGGTGTAGTGAGAATCTTGGGGCATGGTGGGGGATCTGTAGCAAGCTACAATTCAGATTGCAGTCTTACCTAGTGTTAGTTGCACCTGTAGAAGTTCAGATGCACTAATTTGGGCAACTAGCCTGGAGGTGTCAATATGGACACTCCTCCGCCTTTAGTGCTTCGGTCCTGGTTTGGTGGCCGAAAAGTGTGGTAAGAGTTGTAGCCTGGTATTATAGGGGTGCTCTCCGGAGCCTTGAACCAGGTCTCAGTTACTGCACAGATATCGAAGTTCTCCATTTTTAGGAGTGCCACGAGAGAGTGCATTTTGAGGTTTAGATTTCTAGCATTGAGCAGCATTACCTTCAGATTTTGCATGCTTATATCGTCCCTATGTCGTCCCAGGCAGACAAATACTGGATCCCCTTTGAATGACACCAGGAACTTAGGTCAATCATTTTGTTCTTATACTGTGGTATCATTCTGGGCGAAGGAAAGATACTGCTCAGGGCTAGGGTCATACCTACCTGGACCACATCATCCGAGAGCTCCTCCATGTCTCTTTTCATGTGGTCCAGGGAGGTACACCTCAAGTAATTCACTCCAACATGGACAATGACAGAGTCGTATTTGTACTTGTTGTGAAATGACTTGAGTGCACGCATTATGTGGTGGATCCTCGCACCCGACAGGCAGCTGACAGTAATTTTCTCCTTGTTCAGCCTAGTGAATGGGACGTCAGTGTGCCTGACTATATAGTCACCTATGACTAAAGTGTTGGGTACATTGTCTTGCCTTAGGGGCTGTTGTTTGATGGCACACTGGTGGTTTGAGCTATGTGTCACTTTGGTTGTGACTGGTGTTTGTTTGCGGTTCAGCTTTGGAGGTCCTTTTTGCTTCGGCAGGTTAATGTTAAGGGCCTCCCCATAAGTGAGTTTAGTGTTACTATGTGTGGATGTTGGTGGTGTGAGTTTTGAAGGGTTATATGTTGCTTGAGGTGTAGTGCAGGTGTTAACTTTCTCCTCCTGACTGTCTAGCACAATCTTAGCTGGAGAGAGTTTTGCTTCCAGTTTGGCTATTTAAGTGCATCTCTCGCAGGATGTAGTGTTGGGTGGTAGGAGGAGAGGGTTGTCTGTGTACATGAGGCAATTGCTGCATTGCCCCAGTATGCCCAGATTCACCAGGTGGACAGGAGAAATCACCGGAAGCTGACCCTTGGACATGCATGGTTCGGTGTTTCTTTTGTAAAGTACAAGAGCTGTTTTCCCTTACCTTGGCAAGGTACTTTGCAATTATAGGCTGTTTAGTGCCTACGATTAATTTCTCCTTATTAACAAGGAAAATTGAGTGCTTGTATCAATATAAGGCTTCCTAGTGCTTTCCAGCAGGTTTTAGAGCAAGTGCTAGTCACAGGGATTCATATTTTAGTGCTACTACTGAGAAACCAGCTAGTTCTAAGGGAAAATTTAAAGAGCAGACTTTCTGGCACTGGGAATAGTTTAAAGTGCTAGACTAATAAGCTAATAAAAGTGCAGGAGAGCGGAAAACTAGCAGATCTAAGGGAAAAAATTGAAGAGACCGCTCAGAAGCTTACAAAAAATCCTGGATACAGCAAATCTTTATCTGAGCTACACTAGTTCAAGGAAAGGTAGGAAACAGTTTTTTTTTTTTTTTTTAGTAGAAAGTGAAGAGGCAGGAGATAATGAGATAATTCAATATGCAGAAGCTAAAGGGGTGGGCCTTTGCTAAGTTCGCACTATTAACAGTAGATTGAGCTGATGCAATGTGACTGGGGGGGGGGTGTCCAGTATCAACTTTATACCAGAGGTGGACAACTCAAAGCCACCAAGACATAAGACCACCACAAGAACAGGGCGGGTGCGTGGGAAAAACAGTTGTACAGATTACAGAGATAGATGAAAAATGAGAATAAACTCTTATCTTTTCTGAATATCACAGCAGGCAGTAAGCCAGTCTGTCAGCACAGCTTGAGTAAAAGGTATATCTGATTTAAGGCACAGAAAGCAGAAACAGACCTATTATCCAGACAATACAGTTGCAGGAATGCTCTGCCCAGATGAAACCAGTTATGTTCACTTTCTCACACTAAATAAGCAGATAGGCCTCTAGACAAAGGATCTCACTACAAACTGAGGTCAACACTAACAGATATTAGCTCTATCTCACAGCAAAAAGGACAGTAAAAAGCATTTGTACAGATTACAGAGATATTAAATCATAAGTGCAGACGAAAAATGAGAATAAACTCTTTATCTTTTCTGAATGTCACAGCAGGCAGTAAGTCAGTCTCTCTTCTCACCAGCATATACTCCAGAAAATGTTTCTACTGACATAACATTGCACTTTGAACCTGTGTTAGATTTAAGCACTGTGGGTCTCCCATTTATCCGAACAGTACAAAATATTTCATTCTTTGCCCATAAATCTACTACACTGACTGTTTCATTAAGCACAGACACAACATCAACATAAAAAGTAGGGTCACAGCTTTCTAACTGATCAACTTGTCTCTTTGAATGTTCTCTTTTAATAAAAGAATGTCCCCTATTTGATTTACAAAACCTTTTGAAATGATTTCACTTATTGCATTTGTGGCACTGCTGACCAAAAGCTAAGCATTTTTCTCTTTTGGGTTCATGATTTGCACCACAATTACGACAGCTGACTATGAAGCTGGGTAGAGGCACATTCTTTGAGTTTGCTCACTCTTGTGCTTCACTGACGCTGTGTGCACACTGTTGCGGGGCTTACAGTTGCTGCCATGTGGTGCTTGGACCTTTTTCTTTTAGCCATGTGCTGCATACTATCAACATAACCACTAGAAGATACTGGAAGGATGCATTTTTCATTTGTAAGCACATATGTGTGCTTTTCTGTGAGCTCATATATCTGACAAATCATATTGGCCTTATTCAAAGTTAAATCACTGTCACGAACCAAAATCATTCTCACTGCATCATCTTTAATACCACACACAAGTCTGTCTTTTATCAACTCATCCCTTAGATCACCAAATCTGCACATTTTAGCTTTGTTTCTCAAGTTAGTTATATATGGTGCAAAGGTTTCCCCAGGCTTTTGATTTCTTGTGTAAAATTAAGTGCCTTTTCATTGTAATATTCGTTTGGGGGGTTACACATTTCTCTAAATTTATGTTTTAAGCACTCGGGGTCTTCCCTTGACTCAGCCAGTACAACTATATGACGATTTCTCCCTCCCCTGCAGACACAGCAGGTGCATAAACAAATGAACGCTCTCTTTCTATGGCTTCTGAACCAGCTAAATTAAGCATATTAAATGCCTTTTGTACGGTCATCTTTATCAGAAAATACAGCTTGTATGAAAAATATCGTACTCTTGCTCAAACACTCTCCAATTCTCTGCAATATTATTCTTAAAGACAAGTGGACCTGGTTTTCAAAATCCATCTGCCATGCCAACAAATTATGCCCAAACACACTGAAAAAATATGGCCTTTTAATTATATACGAACATGCACACACAGCCAATACTTGTAATAACATTCAAATGCACAATAAACTCTTTGAAATACTGTACTTTGCGAAATATGCTTTGAAATGGCTGTATTTTGCAAATTAACTGTACTGTAATACTGTACAAACTTGCGAACACTTCATACACTTTGGATATCTTGAATAGCTTTAATTAATGGAAAAAGGTATGTGCTATGAACTACTTTGAAAAAAAATGCAGTCGTTTATTTTATATATTTTTATGTAATTTGGACTTTATTTCAAACATTTTCTATAGTTATCTGAATATTTTCTCAATATGTCACAGTTTCGGACATTTGATTCACTTAGAAATTCGTTTAGAGCATTCTGAGTACTCTGTTTTGTATTTTCCGAATAAGAAATCATTTAAGCAAGTTTTAATACCTGAAATTCGTTTCTGACCTGTTTTTGCGAGTTATACATGAAGTTGGGATAATCCATTCCTATGTATTAATCCACCATTAACTGAGTGCCTTCTCGGTCCTGAATCTGGATTTCTGGATCCCATTCTGACACCATGTTGCTCATCTTGTTTTATCATTGAAGATGAACAGGCAGGGTAGTTCATTTATATGCTTTATTACAAAGAAACACATCAGGATGGATAGCAGCAGTACAAAATATAAACAAACTCATTAACTGACAGACTACACAGACATACATGCTTACATCTCAACAGCTTACTACAAAATGGCAGTCAGGCAAGAAAGCTTCTTAAAGGTATACATACATATTGATCTACAAAAAATGTTTGACATAGACTTTTTGCTCAGCAGGTAATGAAACAACAACTCTTTAACACAATTTACACGTACAACACTGGTGGAAAAAAATGCTTCAACCACTACTGTGTTGGACTGAGCCAGCTTGCTTCCCTGTGATGATAGGCAATTATCTAGTCTATCTGAAGGGACTGGATTTGAAGAAAAAGTATTTTTACTATAAGAGTTCACTAAAAAATCAGAAGTGAGTCCCAGACAATGGAGCTTAGAGGTCAAGCATGGTCAGACATACCCTGATTTTTTTTCTTTTGATATAAATAAAACTTTCCTAAACAGAGCCTGCAAAAGCAGACAAGAATTAAAAGGTTTCATAACAAAACTCCTCCAACTCTGGGATCAACGGAGGAAGGTCTTCACAACCGGTGTACAAAGGATCAGAATCCTTCGTAAATTCAGGAACAGCCAAACAGACTCTGCCACTGAATGCACAACGAAATCAGGATCCAGGGAAGACAGAACAATAGTAAAAGTGCCAGTGTTAGTCATAACCTAGGTATGTACCTCGTAATCAAGTGCCCAAACATCCAGAAAAAAACAATCAGTGATTTTTTTCTCAAAATCAAGGTGGATTTGAAGTCTACCTTACTTTTTTTAACATAGTGAAAGGTAGTAGGAGAATTCCCATGGGAGACATATCAAAGCGGGGTTCCCATTCAGAAGCCTGAAACATCATAAGCCTGAAAATCAAAATCCTGAAACCAAAAGCCTGAAAATTCAGAATCCTGAAAACTCAAAATCCTGAAAGACCAAAATCCTGAAAGACCAAAATCCTGAAACTCAAAATCCTGAAAACACAAATAATGCTAATATGTCACTAAAAAGACACTAATATCTACCAACTGACCCTGACCCTAACCCTAACCCTAAGGTCCGTCACTATCGCACACTCACCTGACCCGCGCCCTAAACCTAACTCACTTAAACCACCCCTAACCCCAATATTTGTCACTATTGCATACATGCCTAACCTGCACCCTAACCCTAACTCACTTAAACCGCCCCTAACCCTAAAATAAAACCAACCGCACACTTACCTGACCCCAACGCATGACCTAACACCACAGGGCTAACAATAGCAAAGCCACAATGACATCAGTATGTCTATTTTGTGTTTTCAGGATTTTGAGTTTCAGGATTTTGGTCTTTCAGGATTTTGGGCTTTCAGGATTTTGAGTTTTCAGGATTCTGAATTTTCAGGCTTTTGGTTTCAGGATTTTGATTTTCAGGCTTATGATGTTTCAGGCTTCTGAATGGGAACCCAAAGCGGACAACAAAATCTGGGTCCCTGACTTCCCCTGCATTTAAAGGATTTAGTTCTCTCATACCTTAAGTGGGCAATGATAAAATCCCCTTAGGATGTGACTGACCCTCGTGTCACATACAGGTGTGGTAACATACCCTACACCAGAGAACATGGAGACAAAAAAAAATGAGTGCTCCAATAGCTTGCCCATTGCTAAGGCTACTCAGAGTCAAAAGCCATGGGATGAGGCATATTTAATGATTTATTAGGAAAAGTTTTAGGTGCATAAGGGGGTAGGTGGTTGGTGGGCAGGCACTGTATCAGAGCTCATCAAGTCAGGGAACAAATTTCTAGCTAGATCAATACTTAATAAGGACTGTACAATCAGCCCAGTATCCTAATGGGAAAAAAAATTAGTCTCCCTTAAAATGGTAAATTGAAGTCTATTTCTACAGGGATACAATTCTGAATACTGCACTAAGCAAAATGATATCAATTTTAGCAATCCAGCACCAAGCACAAATGCATAGGATCATAGGAAATTACTAGGCTAATGGCTCTGGGGCCCTTACAAGCCTAGGCAAGAGTTTATCCCCCCAAAAGAAACCTCAATCAGCAGCTGATGCCCCTGTCAATGAGAGACACAGGTGGAACCCTGGGACAAATTTTTGGCTTCCCATTTACTCATCAAGGTTGCGCTTGAAGAGGGTCAGCGACGTACTTTGTTTGACGTGTATGGGGAGTCTATTACAGAGATGGGGCAGCCTCTGGAAGACAAACCTGTCTCTCCAGCAGGTTTTGTTAATGTCACATAATAGTTTTTGACTTTTTATTGGGTAATGCTTGAGGAGTTAGACTTACAGATATGGAGCATCTTTAGTAGAGCAGGGTCTGAGATTGCTTTGTAGTAGAGACACAGATCACCTCTGAGCAATTTGTACAATACCGAGTAGAGTAATAGTGATTAAAATCCTGTCCACATAAGACAGGTGTTGGAGGCCATGGATTCTCTTTCTGAGATATTTATGTGGCCTCTCCAGTTGGTGCAGGTGTTTGGAGACGTACATACCAAATAAGGAGTTGTACTCAATTATTGGCCTAATGAGGGAGGAGTACAGAGAGATAATAACCTCCTTTTTTTCTGGATGCAATCCCTTTACATATGACATGAACCAAGTAAAAGGCTTTTCTGGCCACTACCGCTACATGATGGTCAAATGTGAGATTGTTGTCAACCTGTGTACCCAGGTCTCTCACCGCTGGTTGTGTGCTTAGGGGGTTGCAGTTGATGTGGTAATCAGTAGGGGCCGTGTTTTTGCCGAATGGTTTGATAATACATTTTTTTGCATTTAATTTAAGGCCATGACTTTGGCACCAGTCATTTGTTGCTGTGAGACCCTCTTGTAGTATGCTAACATCATTTGGGGAATCAGTGACAGCACCCAACTTACAGACATCCGCAAACTTGGTCAGCCACAGGCCTTTTGTCTTTGCCTGGACCTCTGAGAAGTAGATGCCAAACAATAAGGGTCCCAGGACAAATCCCTGAGGAACACCACTAGTGATAAGTCTGTTGCTGGAGGTGGTGGCACCTGTTTTGACCTTGTGGATCCTATCGGTGAGCCAGTTGGCCACCCACCTGATGAGATAAGGATTTACACTAAGTTGTGTTAGCTTTGCAATGATGCCCAAGTAGGGGATTGTGTCAAAGGCTTTGGCCAAGTCAAAGTGAGCTGTATATACTGACTTTCCCTCATCCAGTGCCTTGGTGACCGTCTCAAAAAGTCAACCAGGTTCAACAGGCAAGATCTGCCCTTGACGAATTCGAACTGGGTGGGGTCAAATGCTTGAAAACTGCCTATGTCCTTGTTTATGAGGTCCATAATAATACGCTCCATGGCCTTACAGATCAGACTTGTCAAGCTAATGGAGTGATAGTTTCCAGGGTCAGTAGTGGTACCACCTTTGTGCAAAGGGATGACAATGGTTCTCCACTCTGCTGGAATGAAGCCTGTACTTAGGCCATGGTTGAATAGGGTTCTCAATGGTGAGGCTAGTTCTTGCTGGAGACGCTGCAGAATACAGCCTGGGATACTATCAGGTCCCATGGAAGCTGTGTTCTTTGCCTTGGATAGGGTCTTTAATATTTGATCTATGGAGATGTGAGGTGCGGGGCAAGTATTGGGGATGTCGAATGGGCCTATGAAGAGAGACATCATAGAACTTTCAGAATATGTGTCTCAAGCTGGTATGAGCCTAGCATTGAGCAGCATTTTACCTTCTCCAAGGATGACGCCACAATATGAACAAAAGATGATTGACTTTAAAAACCGGCTTACTTTCTGGTGTCATTTTAACGGGGTGCAGTATTTGTCAGCATGGAAGGAGATGGTCAACAGACCATGCTGCTTTGCCAGGGATGGTCTGTACCTCTGCCCTCTAGGCTTTCGAATATTAGCTAAAACACTGTCTTCCCCATAGTGCCTTTTTTAGGCAATGCCAGAATGAAAGTACTTCCAACACAGCAAATCAAAACCAAGAAAATCTAAAGGTATTACTGCTCAATGCTAGGAGCCTAAACAAAAAAACTCCACCCCAGCAAGCTCTCTTTACCCTTGAGAATGCTGATGTCTGTTTGGTCTCAGAGATGTGGTTTAAAGCCGCGGAAAGCACACCAACAGTGCAGGGTTATAATGGCTTCCACACATTTAGACCAGCTACTTCACAGGCAGGGACTAAAGGTGGAGGTGTCTCTATTTATATCAAAAATAAATATATTTCAAGGCTGGTCAAACAGGACAATGCACTTGAGCTGCTCCATGTTCAAACCACCATAGGTAAAATCCAATACCACTTCCTTGCAAGCTATAGGTCCACCTCTATAACCCAGGAAACCCATACCGTGTATTTAAACTTACTAGAAACACTAACCATCCAACCCAATACCATAATCATGGGTGACTTTAATTACCCCACTACTAACTGGGAATCCTATACAACATCAAATGTACAAGCACAGAGATTCCTGGATTTTGTAAACACAAACTCCCTGAACCAGACAGTCAATACACCAACCAGGGGTGCAACCATACTGGATCTGGTCCTCATTAATATGGAAGAGTGCTGCACAGCCCCTACTGTAGTGCCTTCCCTGGTAAGGTCAGACCACAAAATGGTCTCCTTTGAAGTAAAAATAAAACCTGAATCCCCAGCTAAACCGGGAACATTCAGCAACTATTCTAAGGCTAACCTCCTGCTATTAAATGAGAACTTGGCAAACTTTCAAGCCTCTATAAACCCTGGGAACACTTCTGCCTATGCAGAACTGTTCACAGAAGCCCTGTACAAGCATGTTAATAGCTGTATAGAGGCAGCTGTACCCACCAGGAAGAAGTACAAAACTAACCCAAACAACAAGTTACCCTGGTGGAATCACAAAATCAATCGGATGTATAACATGAGGAAGAAAATCATGGCAAAACTTAGGAGGTGCAGCACCCAGCAGGATAAAAGCACTCTAATTAAACTAAACAAACAATTCAGAGGACAAACAAGTCTACCAAAGCCAAATTTGAGGTAAGTTTGGCCTCCCAGGCAGAGGACAACTGCAAAGCATTCTTTAGCTATGTCCGCAACCTCAAAGGCAATACACAGAGCAGAGCTCGTTGTAAATGGAGCCACCTATACTGAGCCAGAAGATATAGCAGACCTCCTGGCTGATAAATTCAGCTCCAACTTTACTCCTCTCTTCCCCTCAACCTTCCCTCAGGAAATATCATCAAATATAACTCCCCCTATTATCACTAGGGAACAGGTCCTTAATGCTTTCTCTAAGACCAAGAACACTGCATCAATCGGCCCAGACAATATCCCAGGATGCCTTCTAAATAGCATGAAACATGAGCTACTAGAGCCTCTGGAATTACTATTTAACTGTAGCCTCCAAACTGGCTTCATGCCTCATGAATGGAGAAAGGCAACAGTCATCCCTCTGCACAAAGGTGGGGTATCTACAGACCCTGGAAACTATAGACCCATAAGTCTCACTAGTCTTATATGTAAAGCCATGGAAAGAATTATCATGGAGATGATCAACAGAGATATAGTAAACCTCCAGACATTGGACCCAACCCAGTTTGGTTTTGTAAAGGGCAGTTCATGCCTACTCAACCTGGTGGACATCTTTGAGAAGGTCACCAAAGCAATGGATGAAGGCAAAATCGTTCACACTGCCTACCTTGACCTGACCAAGGCATTTGACACAATACCCCACTCGGGCATTGTTGACAAACTCAAGAGGTTAGGTACAAACTTATATGTCACCCAGTGGATAAACAAATGGCTCACAGACAGGACTCAGGAAGTTAGAATTGGGGAGTCCACCTCTACAAAGAGGCCAGTCACAAGTGGAATCTGTCAGGGATCAGTCCTTGGACCATTCCTTTTTAGCATTTACTTCTCAGAAGTCAAGACAAATGTCAGTGGTCTCTGGCTGACTAAATTTCCAGATGATTGCAAATTAGGAACTGTCATTGAATCTCACACTGACACAAATGTTATCCAGGAGGGGCTGACACAGACAAACAACTGGTGTCAGAGTCATGGACTAAATTAAATGCCAAGAAATGCATGATAGCATCCTTTGGGAAGTCATCCATCCCTGGTAACTATCATATTGACAACACAACCCTTAGAGCTGACCCAGTAGTCATGGACTTAGGGATACACATAGATCGTAATCTAGCCTTTTATCATCAGGTGTCTACAGTGCTGAGGAAATTATTCTATGTTGCACAACTTATAAACAAAGGTATGGCATCTATGTCTAAGGAAGTCATTGTTACACTGTATTTGGCATTCATCAGACCTATCATTCAGTACAATGCCCCCCTTTTGTATGTACCTAATCAGGCACATCCAACAACTGGAATGTCCACAGAGGTTTCTCACTAAAAGAATACAGGGCATAAGTAATATGTTGTATGCAGACCATCTCAAGACCTTATCCCTGTATTCTGTCTCCTACAGGCTTTTGAGGGGAGATCTATGCTTGGCATACAGGTCATTGTCAGACCCTACTCTGATGGACCTCCTGTATATTCACAAAACAAACAGTACCAGAATTACCCATTCTAAAGACTTAAACCTTGCCTGTGATATAAACAGGACATGCTGGAGAGATAGGTATGTATCCCAGAGATTACCCAGTCTATGGAACAGGCTCCCATCCATGTGAAGCAGAGTTCCTCCCTAATCCAATTCAAGTGCAACTTGGACAATTGGATGGGAAACCGGAAATTCATCCCTGGTTTGGCACCTATGACTCTGATGCAAACAGGTAACCTGTAAATGGTTCATCTCCCAGGCCCATGCTTACACATATCAAGGGTATCAGAACTTGTAAGAGGATTTGGGATGCATGGCTAGTCTTAAAAGGCCCTTGTGGTTGTTAGCCTAATAAACACCTATGAACCTATATGATGGAAAAGACACAGGTAACCAAGAACATGTTTTCTGGGGCATGTAAGGAGCTGTCAGATTTTAAAAATTCCCTACAGAGTATATGGTCAGAAATACTGGGGGAGAAACTGGCTGTAACTAAAGAAATAATTCTTTTGAGCTGTAACATGGAATCCAAATTGAGTACACATAGTAAGGCCTTACTAAGTTTAATGTCATTGGCTGCAAAAAAAATCAATTCACAAAAAATGGAAATCAAAATCAAACCATCTGTAACTGAAGTACTGAATACTGGAAAAGAGATAAAAGGAACTACAGTTGTAAGTAAACTTACCATAACAGTAAATGTTTCAGTGATCACTGCTGCAGTAGCCTAAGTGTTATATCCTGCCAAGGATAATACAGCCTAACAGATTCCAAAACTTCAGGGTACCTTTCACTCACCCAAATTGTTAGGCAGCTTGAGCTGAGCTCAGTAAAAAGAGAGGTTTGAGGGTGAGTGCCAAGCCCTTCACAGCTTTCATGCCAAGTGACAGAGGGAGGCTAAGCTCTGACAGGACATGGCTAGGAAGTAAAAATATATATGACCACAACTTGGTAAAACAACATACTAAAAAAACTAAGAGAGATGGTGGGAGGAAGCTGCTACTGCAACAGTGATCATTCAAACATCTACTGTTTAATTAAATTTATTTGCACAACTGTACTATGTTCTTCATATTGATCACTGCTGCAGTAGCTTAAGCTATATGGGTAGATTACCCTACACCTCTCTACATTTGGGAGGTAGAAGGGGAAGAGTCCAGGAGCCCCTGCAGAATTACCTTAGCAAATCTTGATGTAGACCTAAAGAAGGAATCAGGCTTGTAGTGCTTTGTAGAAGTACGTGCAGAGGACCAAGCTGCTGCTTCTAGAATACTTTTAGAATACAACCCTTTCCAAAAAGCCACAGATGAAGCCAAGGCCTGGTAGAGTTAGCCTTGACCCTGTCTGGAATATTTTTGCTGTGGTAAGAATAACAAAAGGTAATAGCCTGATACAACCATTTGGAAACAGTTGGTTTTGACACAGGTCGTCTCTTCTTCTTACCTTCATACGAAAGAACAAATGATCCAAAGATCTGAAAGATTTTGTTACATTAGGGAAGTATCAGAGTTGTCTGTGGACATCCAAGGTATACAGTATTCTTTCTCCCTCATTTTTGGGTTCAGGAAAGAAAACAGGGAGATGGACAGTTTGGCTTAAAGTAAACACTGGTAGAAAAAAACGATTCAACCACTGCTGTATTGGACTTAGCCAGCTTGCTTCACTAAGATGATAGACAATTATCTACTCTATCTTGGGAGACTCCTACTGAATCTTAGGCATAAAAGAGGATCAGACCTCAAAAAAGCCCTGTCTCTGTGGAAAATACGATAGGACTGACTCAGCGTAAGAGCTTGCAACTCAGATACTCTTCTTGCCGAAGTCAGAGCAATCATTAAAAGTCTCCTGTGTTAAGAACCTCAAGTTAGCCTGAAGTGCTGGTTCAAATAGAGAACTGTTAACTTCTCTAACAGAAAATTAAGATCCCAAGGAGGAGCCACCAGTTTTCTTGGCGGTCTCTTATGCAAAACCCCTTTCAAACACATTTTCACATGAGAATGCACTGAAAGATGAAAATCCATGAGCAGACATGCTGAAATGGCCAACAAATGAACCTTGACAGAGGAATACAAAAGGCCATAGGGCAGTAACTGACACAAATATTGTAAAACCAAAGAAACAGTAGCTCTGAATTGGGTCCTGGTTATGTTGCTGGCACCAACTAGGAAACCTTTTCCATTTGCTAATATATGATTTTCCACTAGCAGGCTTTCTCACTTCCATTAGTACCTGCTGTGCATCCTCAGTAAACAGATGACTAAGGGGAATTAATCCAGGCAGTCAGTTGAAGTTGACTGTGGTCAGAAATGTAACATACACCCCTGTTCTTGTGTGACTAGACCCATTCAGTGAGGGAGCTTGTGATAATTTCTCCTGGCCATTTTCAAAAAAAAAAAGAAAGAACCACTTTTGCCTGGGCCCAAATGGAATCACCCCAAAAATCTTGGGGGAATCCTACTGAATCTTCAGAAGTATCTTGGATATCAATGGAATGGTTTAAAAGCCATACAGAGACATTCCTGTTGAAAGAAGGGAAAAAGCATCTGTCTTTCAGGCCTTTTTGCATGGAGTCCTAGAGCACAATCTCACCATTTGATTGCTCAGAAAGGAGGAAAAGAGGTCTAATTGAGGAACTCCCCACAGATGAATAGAATCTTGGAAGAGCCCCCCCCATCTAGTTTCTAATTGTGAGGGTCTGCCTTTGCCCTGCTCAACCTGTCTGCCCCACAATTTTGCTCTGACAGGTCATGAGATGCCTGTAAAGTGAGACTGTGCTATAAAGCTACATTCCAAGCTAATATGTCTAGTCTTCATTATGAGTAAGACCAAGTTCTCCCTTGCCTGATGATAATATCACATGACTGTAATATTGTCTGTAACAACTTGAAAAGGTCCAGGGAACTAAAGATGACTCAGAGAGTGGAGTGTCTTTATCAGGGCAAGCATCTCTTTTATACTTATGTTATTGTATCTGTTTTTGGTGTCCCACACACCTTGCATTTTTTATTCCTCCTGAAAAAGCCCGGGGTGTCTGTGGTGACTGAATGATTTGAAATAGGGAGGGAGAGAGAAGGGGAGAGCCAGATGTAAGGATATTTGCTGTCTCCACCAATGGATTTCTCTTATGACAAACGCCAGCACTGGTATTTGAAAAGAAAAAGGATTTTAGTGCTGGGCCCAAAGAAACTTCAGATACCATTATAGCTTTCTCATACTGTGTCTTGCCAAGGTTATCAGGAGAATAAGAGATGCCATGACACCCAAAATCCTGAAGTATTCCCTCACAGTGACCAAAGTCTGTGTGCAAAACCTTAGAAACACATCTAGCTACAGCTGTATTATTTCATATGGAAAAAAAAAATGAAGTTATGTACTCACCATAACGTTCCATGTTGGTAGTCCATCTCACTCTTCATTTTTACATATGGGTTCGGAGCCAATCCTCGGCTCCGACTCGGCCAATTTTCAAGCTCGAAGACTTCTGGTTGGCTCGCGGCTAAGCAGGTATCCCATGGTGCACCAGTGCAATCCCCAGATCTTGTTTGCTGCTCGCTAGAAATAGAAAGAAACCCCTAACCAACAAACCAATACTAAAAGGTCGCCAACCAAGAAATTTAACGTATTACCTCCAGATCTTCCAGGATGAGGGCAGGAGGGCGGGTTGGTAAAAATGAAGAGTGAGATGGACTACAAACATGGAACGTTATGGTGGGTACATAACTTCTTTATGTTAGGTAGTCCAATCTCACCTTCATTTTTACATATGGGACAGTGCCCCTAGCGCCTTATTCTTGGGTGGCTCATTGGAAGATACTCCTGAGCACCATGGAGCCAAAGGATGCTCTAACCTTAGAAGCCAAATCCAACTTATAATGAGTAATGAAGGTGTGAGGGGTAGCCCACGTAGCTGCTGCACAGATATGATCAATTGGTACCCTGGCTTGAAAGGCTGCAGAGGTAGACAGAGACCTGGTAGAGTGAACCTTGATCCTGTGGGGTAAAGGTCTGCCCTCCAAACTGTAAATGAAAGCTATGCAACTCGAAATCCAGTTAGGTAGACAATGTCACCTTAGAAAATGGTAAGCCCAATCTGGAATCAGAAAAAGAAAGGAACAACTGGTCTGACTTCCAAAATTCTTTGGTCCATTGCAAATAAAAACGTAGCTGTCTGTGAACATCCAGCTGGTGGAAATGATATTCAGCTGCATTGCTATGATTGGGAAAGAAAACTGGAAGCTCAATGGACTGGTTCAATGTGGCAGAAGAACAAACTCTGGGAACAAACGAAGGATTGGTACGTAAGGAAACCTTGTCTTTATGAAAGACTAAATAAGGTAGCTTAATAGACAGGGCATGTAGCTCAGAAACACGTCTGGCTGATGTAATAGCTACTAAGAACACAGTCTTCCAAGACAAATACTTTAAGGAAGATGAATGAGACGGTTCAAAGGGATGGGATGTTAGTTTGGACAACACAACATTTAAGTCCCAAGAAGCCACAGGTTCTTGTAATGGTGGTCTCAGTAAAGTGGCTCCTCTCAAGAAAATCTTACATAGCTTATGAAACATAAGGTTGACATTTGGAGACCCTAAATAAAAATGTGAGATAGCCGCCAATTGTACTTTGATGGTGGCTGCGGCAGATCCCTGCTGAAAAAGCTCCAAAAGGAATTCCAGAATCACAGGAACAGGAGCAGTGTAAGGATCCACTTTCATTTTCTGTGCCCAAATAGAGAACCTTTTCCATTTACTGTCAGCCTCCTGGTTGAGGGCTTATGCAAGGATAAAAGAATATGGGACACTGATGACGAAACATCATGAAGCCTGACTAGAGATGGAACTGGAGCAGCCAAGCTGTCAATTTGAAGGTGTGGAGAGAGGGGTGTAGCGAACCCAACATGTGGGTCAATAGATCTGGAACTGGGTCCAGAATCCAAGGATCGTCCAGGAAAAGAGGCTCGAGGAAGGGGAACCAGACCTGACGAGGCCAGTAAGGAGCAATGAGGATCAACTTGCTTCCCAGTCGGTTGGCTTTCTGTATCACTTTGGGGATAAGAGGGAATGGAGGAAAAGCATAGAGAAGTCCCGTGGGCCAATTGTGGACCAGAGCATCTCTTAGTGTTTCCCCCGGAGGGGGAATTAGGGAAAAATAACTGCTGCACTTGGCATTGACTGGACTGGCAAAAAGGTCGCAGCAAGGTTGTCCCCATTTTCGGAAAATCTGTTCCACTATTTCCCGTTTCAGAGACCACTCGTGGGGCAGCAAGATTGCCCAGCTCAGCTTGTCGGCTATCACGCTGATTGTCCCCAGAATGTGCATTGCCACCAGAAAGTGCTGGGAAGAAATTGCCCATTCCCAAACTCGCATGGCTTCTCGACAGATTGGGTAGGATCTGGTACCGCCCTGTTTGTTGATATACCACACAACCGACATGTTGTCCGATTGTATCGCAATCGTCCCTGGAGGAAGAAGGTCCTGAAGTGTTTGCAACGCCAGAAGCACCGCTCTCATCTCCAGAACGTTGATATGCAGATGAGCCTTGTGTTCTTGCCATGTGGACAGTCCTGCCAAGATAATGCCCCCCACCCAACCTGGGAGGCATCCGTGGTCACAGTGGCAATGGGTTGGGTAGGCACAAAGGGAGCTCCTGTGAACAAGTTGTTGGGGGCTATCCACCAACGAAGGTCCTTTTTGCATGATTCCGTCAGCAGAATAGGGTGATTCAGCGGTAGATATTGGAATGACCAATGGGAGAACAGGAGCAATTGAAGGATTCTCATGTGCAACCTAGCTAAAGGTATTAACAGAATGGCTGAGGCCATCGTTCCAAGAAGTTGAAGAATCCATTTTGTTTTTACCTTCCGAAGCGGAAAAAGATGCTGAACTTGTGAGATGAGGTTTTGTGCTCTTTCGGCGGGAAGACGAACTGTCATATCCACTGTGTCTACCTCTGCGGCTATAAAAATCACAGATTGCGAGGGCAGTAATGCAGATTTTTCCCAGTTTATGGAGATCCCTAGTTGAGCACAAAGCTGGATGGTGGCATCCCTGTTTTGGAGGAGTAGATGTCTGGTGGGGGCGGTAAGGAGCCAGTCGTCCAAATACGGAAACACCTGGAATCCCTGATGTCTCAGGTGAGCTGTCACTACTGCCATGCATTTGGTGAACACCCTGGGGGCTGTGGTGAGACCAAAGGGCAGAGCACGAAACTGATAATGGTTGGCTTCCAGCTGGAAGTGTAGATCCCTCCTTGACGCCTTGTCCATTTTTATATGGTAGCAGGCGTCTTGGAGATCCAGAGAGAGCACATCCAATAGTCTTTCCCTAACAACGAGAGTATCGACTGCAGTGTGTCCATGGCCTCCAGTCTCCAGTTCGTTTTGGGACTAAAAAGAACCTGGAGTAAGTTCTGGATCTTGTCTGGTCTGCTGGGATGGGCTGGATGACTCTTTCTGAGAGCACCTTGTTGATCTCCACAGTGGCCTGATCCCTGTGATTGGGTGGAACATCTGGGATCTTCTTGGGAACAAACAGTGGAAGGGAAAAGGGTATGATATAGCCTCTGGTAACAACTCTTTGTACCCACTTGTCTTGGGTTATATTTACCCAGGCTTCTGAATACAAAGAGATGCGACCCCCGACTGGCCCCAGAGAAGCACAGTCGGGCCCCACATCAGGAGCACTGATAAGGCTGCCCTCGAAAGGAATCACGGCCTTGCTGATATTGCAGACCGCCCCTGCCTCTAGGGCGACGTCTACCATTTCCTCCTCCTCTGCCTCTGAAGGAAGATTCACTCTGTGTGTCCGGAAAGGCCCTCTGGGACTTTTTGAACCACATTTTACATCCCCTTTGACCTTTGGGGTATGGTCGAGAGGGGACGGTAAAACGGACTCCCACGGCAGAGACAGTCTTTCCTTCCTGCTCACACCGAGTGAATGTTTCTTTCATCTTGGGACCAAACAAGGAGGAACCATCAAATGGGGCATTGGTGAAGGTGGACTTAAGAGGCTCCGCAAAGTTACACAAGCGCATCCAGGAGTGGCACCTAAGGGCAACTCCTGAACCCGCTGCTCTGCTCATTCCATCAGCCGCATGGGAGATAAGCCGCATGGAGAAGTTAACTACCAAATTTAGGGTGGACAACTGAGCAGAGATCCTATCAGGGACTCTCTCAGGACAAGCACCCTGTATGGAATCTCCTAACTCCTTGAGGAGATCCCTCTGCAATATCGTGAAATGGGTAAGATAGTTCAGAGATCAAAGTGTAAAAGCCGCTGAACTAAATACATGCTTCCCAAATCTGTCCATCTGTCGAGACTCCTTATTTGGCGGATGAACAGAGGAAGAAGTCTCCGCCAACTCCTCCTTTGTGGCCGCCGCCACCACCATGGCATCTACAGGAATGCCCTTAGACAAGAATTAATTTCCAGGAGGGGCAGACAAGAACTTATTTGGTCTTCTAGGAACTGACTCCATGGCATCGGGAGTATCCCACATCTTCCGACTAACCAGCTCCATTAGCTCGTCGAAAGGTGGAGACACCCAAGAGGCACAGGGTTGAGACCCAAAAGCTTTCAGGTACACCGACTCCTCAGTAGAAGGGTTGACAGTGGGCCAGTCGCACCTCTGTTTAAGGATCTCTAGAATGTCCATAAAGGAGACATCATCAGAGGACGACTTAGGGGACCCCTCCGACTCCTCGAGGTCAGTGTCCGATGTCAGAGACTCATCCTGGGAGTCAATATGCTTCCTCTTGTATACTCTCTTCCGAGGGGGCTCCTTGAAAGGACCTTCTGGGGAGGCCCCGGAAGAGTGGGGGCCACCAGCCGGTGGCTCCTGAGGCTGAGGGTCTCTGCTGTCTCTGAAGAGAGTAGGTACTGAGACTGAAGTGGGAACCCTGGGGGGAAGAGTGCTTGTGCCATTGGCAAGGGCTGTAGATTGTTACAGCACACTCATCACCTCAAAAGCAGACCTCTCCGGCTCCGAAGACCGTCCCCGCTCTGAAGAGACAAAGGACGGTGCTAGAGCCTGAGCCATCGGCTCCAAGATAGATGCAGGGTCCGACCTCACCCTGGTGGAAGCACCGAGACGAAGACTCAGAACCGACGAAGATCGATTCAAACCCTCCCCCTTGGCGACGACAGAAGAGCTTCGGTCCCTGGACATAATGGACGGAGCCGAGCGTGTCAGAGCCGAACTCGGCCCCAATGCAACAGCAAGGGGAGCCGGAATTGAGGGTTCCTCCATTGGTAACAAGCACTCCGGATCCAAAAAGCCAACATAGCTCGGAGGAGGAATCATGGATGAGGACAAAACTGGTTCGAGTGGCTCTGGAGCCGACTGGGTCGGAGCCAACAAAAAGTTAGGCGGAGCAGATGACTTTATGAGTCTCAGTACTACCCTTTCCACATCTTCTTCCGAAAGACTCCTAGAAGATCTAGAAGATAAAGTTGGGGATCTCGACCTAGCAGGCACTGGAGATTTGACCAGCAAGGAGACCGGTAGGGACTCTACAGACCGGCTCCGAGCAGCAGAGTCAACTATTACCAAGGGTTCAGCAGTCAGCACTGAAGCACCTGTGACTGACTCTGAAACCACGGTGCTCTCCTTTGGCTCCGAAGACTGAGGAGTCGAGGAGACAGATTTTGTTAATTTGGAAGGTGGCTCCGAAACACCAGCCGGTGCTGGAGAAGGCCTTTTTGAACCTTTTGATTTTGAGTCAGATCTTGACTTTGAAGACTTAGATGAAGAAGCCGACGAACCAGATAAGGCTTCCTCGAAGGTTGGCTTCAGAAGACCCCTGAGTATCAGTTTGTTTTTTTCTCTCCTGCAACACTCTAGGAGAGAAAGCATGACAGAACAAATATGATTCTTGCAAATGGATGGCTCCCAAGCAGTAGACGCAGCTACTGTGGCCATCCGTCAAAGACATTTTCTGGGAGCACTTCATACATTTTTTGAACCCAGAGGGTTTGTGCTCCTTGCTAAACTTAGACATTGCAAACACACAAGCAACCAGGGGAAAAGAGAAAAAGAGAAAGAGAATAACTGAGGACTAGGTCCTCTAACTAAAACGGGCCTAGCCCTGCAGAAGAATTACACGAGGACTAGGTCCTCTAAGTTAAATGGGCCTAGCCTGGTGTAAGTGAAACTAGGTTTTTCACTAAAACAACAGACAGATAATCTGTCACACAGGAAATGTTTCCAAATAAAAATACAGTGGAGTAGAAATACAAGGACTAGGTCCTCTAAGTTAAATGGGCCTAGCCCTGTGAGGAACTGGGTCTTCTAATTCAAACAAAGTATACCACACCGCACACACACACACGTTCAATAAGGGAAAAAATTTGCAACTGTAAAAGTGATTAAGACTACCAGTTAACAATAATTGATCAACCGGAAATTAATCAAGAGGAACCCCTATTGATTAAGAATGGCGAAACTGCCAAAACTAACTATCTAGGCAATAAAGTGCAACTGCGCCTAACTACTAATACACAGGAGACTACTACTACTCGTCACACAAGGCAATTAAGGTAAAGCCCTAAATGTATACTTTCCAGTAAATAACAGAAAAATGGCGAAACCGCCAAAATTAACTCTCTAGGCAAAAAAGCGCAACTGCACCTAACTACTGGTACACAGGATGATACTACTACTACTACGGTCACACAAGACCACAAGACAATTAAGGTAAAGCCCTAAATATATATTTCCAGTAAATATGCAAAAAAAACACTAGTTTAATGAAAAATGCAAAAGACTTAGCCAGAGCCAAGAGAAGCACATCCAAACTCGTCGAGGCAGCAAACAAGATCTAGGGATTTCACTGGTGCACCATGGGATACCTGCTTAGCCATGAGCCAACCAGAAGTCTTTGAGCTTGAAAATCGGCCGAGTCGGAGCCGATCCATATGTAAAAATGAAGGTGAGATTGGACTACCTAACATAGCTCTTTGAACTGAACTGTCTAGCTGACACCCAGAAACGCAATCCTGTATGAAGGAGTCAAAAAAGACTTTTGAATGTTCTCTTGGAATCTCAGCTTGTGTAAGAGAACTCTCACCCAACTGAGAAATTCCTGACACTTTGAAAAAGACTGTACAAAGATAAGCAAGTCATCAGACATGGGAAATGTTAACACTTTGTAGCCTGCAATGAACTATAACTGGAGCAAAATACTTTGTGAACAGTCTTTGTGCAGTGTATAATCGAAAGGGTAGGGCAAAGAATGAATAATGTGATCCAGACACACAAAACTTTAAGAAACACCCATTGTTTGGATGAACAGGGATGTGATGATGATAAACATCTTTTAAATCTAGCTTAAATGAGGAAGAAGGGGTAACAGGTTGTGAAATGACAACATTTTGAACTTCGGTGCCATCACAAACAAGTTTAGGAAAGAAAGATCCAGAACAAGTCTCCAACCATTTTCTTTCTGTGGCACTAAAAATATCCTTGAATAAAAAACACTTTTCCCCTGGGAAGGAGGAAATGGTTTTATCACTCCCTGAGACAACATATGATGGAGGAAAGGTGGAAATAAAAGAGTCTTGTCTGGTGGATGAGGGATTACCCCTTAGAAAGGAGGAATTTCCTCCCATTGCCATCTGTAACCTTGAAATTGCCAGGGAATTGTTATTGCTAGGCTTGTATAGGCCCTAGGGCCGATAGCCTAGTACCAACCTATGAACCTATGAATGATCTTCAGAGTCCATTTGTCTGAAACTATCTGTTGCCAAAGAGAAAAATGGAGATTCAGACATTCTGGAAGGGAAAAGGAGCTGGCAGGGGGAGGGGGATGAAGTCCGTTAAACAGTATTTCTGACTTGTTGGACTGTCCTTGGTTTTTGGGTGGTTCCAGAATTCTTTTAGGGAACCCCATGCCATGTCTTAAACATTTTGCTGAGACTGTTTATTTATTTATATTTTTTGCCAAAATTGGATGTGGGGTTACAGAATATTTTCAAATGTTTGTAAACAGGGTGTTGAAAAATCTTAGAGATTCCCTGTATGAACTTACACTTTTCATCACACTTTATGATAATCTTTGCAACAGAGGGGTTAAAAAGAAATTGCTATACAAAGGAAAAATTAAAATCTCATTTTCACCATCATGTGGGAGGTTCTGTGAATGAAGCCAGGCAAACATCCTCAAAACAGTACTAGTAGCCATAGCCCTGGAAGAAGTATCAACTGAGTCACATGCACACTGTAAACAATGAATAGTGACTTGTACAATAGAATAAATTACATTATTTAAAACAGATTTTTCTTCACAAGAAGAAACTGCAGACAAAACATTCCTCATACTCTCACAATTAATCCAAGCAAACGTTAACATACGAGCTTGACAATTCAAAATTATGAAAATCAAAGTTGCAGAAGCATGCACTTTTTTCCCATACTTATAATCTTCTCCTTTAAAGAACTGAAAGTATGCTTCTGTGCAAGTGCAAATGAAAGTTCAAAGTCAAATACACTGAAAAACACTTGCAAAATGATGAAATAATTTCCTACTGCTGCCAAATGGTGAGAATCAAACAGAAACCTCCTTTATTAACAAAAACCCAGGCTTAAGCACTTTCTGCCATAACAGTGGCTTTCATCAGAAACAATAAACCCCCCTTGTCTGTAAAAAAATGGCAGATTCTGCTCAATGCCTACAATAAACTTGGTCTTAATAGTGGGGTTAATTATAACGTTGTTTTGCGTAGGAAAGCAAAGTACAATAAATGCAAGTAGAATTGCAGTTTTTAGGTGTTTTTTATAATAGTTTGTTATGTTATTTTTATGTCATTTTTATGAAACAGAACAATTAATTGAATATTTTTTTGATATAAGGGGGTATTTAAGTGTTTGTTGTAGGGATTATGGGTGTTTCTGATGAAGACCATTGATATGGCCGAAAGCGTTTAAGCCTGGATTTTTCTTAATAAAGGAGGTTTCTGTTTGATTCTCATCATTTGGCAGCAGTGGGAAATTATTTCATCATGTTGCAACTCTTTTTCAGTGTAATCTTCTCCTACTTACAAAAAAAGTAGGATTCCATCCATCCATCACGCCATCCATCCATCTAGCCATCCATCCAGCCAGCCAAAACCCTATTTTTGCACATGGGGTCAGGGTGTCACATCAACAGAGACAATTATCAAGAGCCAATTGTTCTGTTTCATAAAAATGACATAAAAATAACATAAACTATTATAAAAAAACACCTAAAAACTGCAATTCTACTTGCTGGCTAGCCCTGCTACAGCAGATCTTCCACACCATACACTCACACCTATGGCCAATTTTGAGTGTCCAAGCCACCTACCGCATGTCTTTGCAATGTGGGAGAAAATGGAGCACCCGGACAAAACCCACACTAACAGAGGAAGGACATGCAGACTCTGCACAGAAGGGACTCCAGCCAAAATCTGAACCAGGAACCTCTTGCTGTAAGGTGACAATGCTATCCATTGTGCCACTGTGCCCACCAAAGCGTAGGACTGGAATTAACTGTTTAGCAGCTGTAGGATTAACTAAAGCAAGAGCTGCCAGGTCAGGTTTGGAAAGAGTGTATAAAAACTTAAAAGACTGAAGAATTGTATACATTTTATCTGTCTTTTTAGGGGCAACTGGCAGATTACCAAGAAAACTGCAGGTAGTAATAATATCATCTAAAACTTGCAGAACTGGAAGAATAGGCAAAGATTCTCGAAATTCCTTCTGTAACATCTCATAGTATTTTCTGAGGGACAGAGAAACCTTAGCCTGGCACATACTGGAAATAGTCTCAGAGAAAGAGAGAGAGAGAGAGAGACTCCCCCCAGAGGGAGAATGAGAAACTGAGCTCTCCTCTGAGTCTGAATCAGAAATCTGAGGAGAAATCCCCATATCTAACCCTTCATCTTCCCAACCAGATTCAGAATCTTGAACCTCTTCAGGAAAAGAGGTACCTTCTTTCTTCTACCAAAAACTACTTTATAAGAAGGATTAATAGCCTGAATTAAACAGTTAGCCAGACAGAATAAACTATTCCTGTCTAAGGAAATGTGAAGAGAAGTAGATACATGTTTAGTTTACTGTTTCTTTTTGACAGGAAAGAAGAGGCCAACAATGTTATTAATGGCAGCAGCACCTTCCTCAGGGATGGGCAAAACATTATGACAAAACAGGGAAGCTTTCCCTGTTCCCTTTCCCAAGGCCAACAATAACGGCTCTCCATTGCCCATTGAGGGGACTCAAACAGCCGCAGTGAATATGGCTAACCCTCGGGCCATACTGGCTGTAAGTGCTACACCAACGGGATCTAGGGTAAAACATGAATGGTCTGAGGTACAACTAATGGCCACAGAAGAGTCACCCACCTGAGACTGAGGCAAACTGCTAGTCTGCTGTGGTTGCAAAGGCTGTTTGCTTAACTTTTTCTTTTTGTGGCTGGTGGAAGGACTAACTGTGGGACTGACAGTTTGTCCCATGGTCAAGCTACAAATGGTGCCTCTTTCCCATGGAAAACAGGCAGCAGAAGGTGGTGAAAGTTAAATCTTTAAAAGTCACTTTTTTCATATAACATACAGTAAAAAGCACATTAATACACTTTATCAGCCTCCAAAAGTAAAATAAATACACTTTCTCCACAGAAAAAATGGTTTTCAATTACTTTAGACAACTTTTAAAAAGACATAAAAAAGTGCAATCATTTAAAAGTATAATACAGTGTCATGTCAGTCCATTAAAACACTAATTCCTAACTTTAAAATAACCTTCCTGAACAGAAAAGTGTTATTCAACAAACATTTTTTTAAATGGATGGATTCTTCCCCAAAGGGAACTTATATGCCTAGCAAAGGAAAAGCACAAGCCTTCATTTTTTAAAAAAAGTTGTTCGTTCAATGACACTTTCCTGTGCCGCCAATCCACAAAAACCTCAGAGGATCATACTCTTCAGTGGCAGGAAAGCTCTGAAGAGCTTGACACCTAAAACTGTCATTTTAGTCAGCTCAGCTCAAAGTAGCTGACAGTTTGGGCATGAGGAAGGTGCCTTGAAGCTTTGGAAGCTGGTCGGCTGTTATATCTAATGCAGAATATAACCCAAATAGCTAAGGCTACTGAGGCAGTGATCGATATGACGAGCATCTACAGGACAGATTAATGTAATAAGCAGCAAACAAATGTAGTTCTGTAGATCTTGGCTGATACTGTTTGAGAAAGTCACTTCACTGGCTCAATGTTTCCATGTTATAGTTGGAAACAAGATTTTGTGCCTTTCTGTTTTTTAATACATTGTCATTCAGTTGAGTGGACTGCTCCTTACAGAAGTGTTTCAACAATGATCCATGCTACAAGGTTAAAGGTAGAGTCTATAAATATGGACAGATCAGAGAAGCAAATCAGTCATTTGTTTATTTGTATTTGTTAACTGAGATAGAGCACTGATCCACCTGTACCTTTCCAGTCATAACCCATGAGCACTGTCAAATTAAATGACTTGCTTAGAGTCATGCATTTGGGAAGCAGAGCCTGGGGAATCACTCCTAGGATTACAGGAAGCAACTCACAGCCTTAGTCTACAGTGCTTATTAGAAGACAACCAGGTGTAAGAAAACTGGTGTAACTGGATAAAGCCCATGCGGAAATGGGGAGAGCATGCAAGCTCCACTAAGGCAGTAACAGAAGCTGTGATTAGCAAAGCTAATCACTGTGAAATGAATGAACAAGCAGATTATCTGTACTTAACAAAGGATAAATGAACAAGCAGCACGTATAATAAAAAGAGTACGAAAGACAGGGTTCTGCAGTTTAAGCAGTTTTTGGTAGTCTTAACCAGTCAACAACTATTGCTGTAAAGGAATATTACTGTGTTTTCTACATGCAGTTTCTAGTAGCTTGATAATTTAGTTGTTTGCATTATTTTTATTTCACAACTGCACATCCTCTATACAGTCTTGAGTTTTTTCCAGGTGCATTATTTTTCTTCTACATCTAAAAGATGTGCTTTAGGTGAAGCCCCTCCCAACTGCACACAGGTGTACATGCCATATGTGAATGACTGTGTGCACATCCTATGACAGGCTGGTGCCCATCCAAGATCAGTGTCTCTGCTTTGTGCCCACTGAGTTCTGAAATAGTTACTTGCTTCTCCATAAACCTGCAATGGATTAAGCAATCAAACAATGAATAACCCCCTGGAATGTATTCATTTATTACTTAAAATACATTTAGGGCACTTAAATAATAAGACTAAGCCTACTAAAATGATGATCATTTCTTATAATAATTAGAGCCCATTTCATTTCAAATTTCTGAAATATAATGTTCAGAATTCTGTAAACATTAATAACTCTGTAGTTACCTGACCCTTCTTTCCATCTCGGTATATACTCTGAAAATGTAAATAATTTAATCTTCAGGCAATTAACTTTGCTTATTAGTGTTATTTAGAAAATAGGCTTGACACATTTTTTTCTTGGTCAGTCATATGTGTTTCTACAGTTCATAGGTTGGTACTAGACTATTGGCCCTAGGGCCTATACAAGCCTAGCCATAACAATTCCCTGGCTATTTCTTCCCACACTATTTACTTCCCTGGACCCCTGTCTAGCAGGGCAACTGACGTGATCCCCGGGGTGAATGCTGAGCTTGTATATTTTTCATTTTATTTCGCATGCGTTAATATAGGTCAGATGCAAAAAATAATGTAGTTACCAAAGATCTGGATCTTCATGATCCATGTCTTTTTACTTCAACAGCAAAACTGGTATACCACAGATAGAAGTCATTCAGCACCTTTGAGACTCTCCAATACTCATTAACTCTGCCCCTAGCTCCCATAATATTTTTCACCTCCCCATCTCTCCAGATTAATCTGTCCTAAAATAACAGAGCTAAGGGTCTATAAAACTCTACAGGCCTTATGGGCATACCACCACATCCTTTTACAAAAAAACATTTTTGTTAGGATGGCAAGTGGGGCAGTGGTTACGGTGTATGCCTTTCAATCACAAGGTGCAAGGTTTGATTCTCACCATGGGCTGGAGATTCACAGGTTGAAGGTATATATTTTAGGGGTTGGGAGGGTGGCCTAATGGTTAAGGTGTTTGCCTTACAAACAGAAGGTACAGGGTTTGAATCTCATAGAGGATAATTGGCTAGGCTTAAAATGGCTCGCAAGGGTAATTAGCCTAGTACTAATCTATGATCCTAAGATCCTATGATCCTATGAGTGATAGTGCAAGGGTATGCTGAAGTGAACAGCCATGGATCACAAAAACATCTAACATTATGGGATGTACGTAACTTTCACATCTTATATGATTCAGTCCAATCACTTTAACATTAGGACAGAGTCCCCAGCTTTTCCTATTGGGTGGCAAAATGACAAAATATCACAAAGTATGATAGCCCTTAAGATTTACCTGAAATTTGAGATTGCATCCACCTTATAGTGTCATACAAGGTTCACAGAGAAGCCCATGTTACAGCTGCACAGATGTCATCAAAAGAAAAGCTTAAAGAAGTCTGAGGAAGCAGCTATAACCTTTGCAAAATGAGCTTCTGGTATGTTTGTTAGAGTTTTGTTGTATTTTGAAAAAAAAATAAGTTATGTACTTACCATAACGTTCCATCTGATTTGTTGCTTTTCATTTGTCTTCAAACTGAGGGGACTCAGATCTGGCACGGATCCAACTCGGTCGTATACTCCAGCATCGGATCCATAGTCCAAGCTCCTCCCCTACCGATAATGCCCCTCTCTCCCTCCTCCCCTCAGACTGAGTTTGTTGCAGAAACAGCACCAACTCAAAAGGCCAACATGCCTATAAAACCTGTTATAACCGCAAAAACGGTCCACCTACTGAAAGCTGGCTAGGACAGCAAGGTGCATGCTACTTCAGTCCAGTCCACTACACAGCCCAAGAAGGGCAGAGGTATGGAGGGAAAGACGGTTAAAGACAAATGAAAAGCAACAACTCAGATGGAACATTATGGTAAGTACATAACTTATTTATCTGAAGTTGTTGTTTTCATCTGTTCTTCAACCTGAGGGACAGAGTCCCTAGCTACCAACAAAACCTGGGAGATATTCCAGAGCATGGCTGAGCCAAAAGATGCCCTGCTCCTGGAAAGAAGATCCAATTTATAATGAGAAATGAAAGCATCTGACAAGGCCTAGGTTGCAGCAGAGCACATATCATCAAGAGAAACTCTGGACCAAAAAGCTGCAAAAGTGGAGACTGAACTGGTAGAATGCTTGATAGGCCAAGGGAATGCACTCTGAAATCCAATGAGCAACGGTAATCTTAGAGACAGGCCTTTCCAAAAAGGGTTTAGAAAAAGAGATAAAAAGCTGATATGATTTACGTAAGCTTTTGGTTCTGTGCAAGCAGAAATGCAGCTGCCTGTGCACGTCTAGTAGGTGAAGTTTGTACTCTCCTTTATTCTGGAAATTTGGAAAGAAGACTGGCAAATTAATGACTTGGTTAATATTGGATTCTGAAGCCACTTTTAGCAAGAAAGATGGATTGGTCCACAAGGACACTCTGTCGTTATGGAAAACTAGGTAAGGAGGCTTAATAGATAGTACTTGAAGTTCAGACACCCTCTTGGCTGAGGTAATTGCCACCAAAAATGCAGTTTTCCATGACAAGAACTGCAAATCTACCAAGGCAGCTGACTTGAACAGAGTGAACCAAAGCCTGCAGACCAAAGGTAAGATCCCAAGGGGGGCATAGGGTCCTTAACCGGAGGCCAAAGGAGAAAGGTACCCTTCAGAAAGGCCTTACAAAGTTTAGCCAAAGCTAAGGAGGCCGAATCTTCACCCACATGGAAGTTAGAAATTGCCACCAATTGGACCTTAACAGAAGAGAAATTAGCTCCACAATTAAGAATATCTGCCAAAAAATCCAGAAAGGCAGATACTGGACCTGTGAAGGGATCCAGGTCATGCCCAGAAGCCCAGATCGAAAAACGTTTCCACAAGCTAGAGCGTATTGTCCTTGTAGAAGTCTTGTGAGCCGCAATCAGGATTTTTCTTAATGGGAGAAGAAAGCCCAGGAGTCCTGGCTATCATGGAAATTGGAGTAGCAATGCTGTGAGCTTTAGGCTGACTAGATCTGGGTGAGGAGCCCCTGATGAGTGCGAAATCAGATCGAGGACTGGATTCAGAGTCCACGGAGAACACACTCTGTGAGACCACAGAGTGGGGAACCAAACTTGACGAGCCCAGAAAGAGGCAATGAGGGTAACTGAACTCACCAGCCATCGAGCTTTCTGAATGAACTTGGGAATAACAGGAAATGGAGGATACTCATAAAGTACACCGGAGGGCTAAGCATGGACTAGAGCATCTCTGGCTCACTCCCCCGTTGGGGGGATTAGAGCAAAACACTTGCTGCACTTCACATTGGAAGGAGAGGCGTAGAGATCGCAGCAAGGCCGACCCCACTTTAGAAAGATCTTGTCAGCTACTGACAGATTCAGAGACCACTCGTAAGGCATCAGAGGCTGAGCCTGTCTGCCAGGATGTAGAACTTCCCCGGAATGTGCATTGCCACCAGAAAATGGAAGGTGGAGATCGCCCACTCTCACAATCTCATCATGGCAAAGGGGATAGGACCTTGTTCCCCTCTGTTTGTTGATATACCAGACCACTGACATATTGTCCATCTGTACGGCAACAATCCCTGGAGGAAGAAAGGCATGGGGAGCTTGCAACACCAAAAGCACCGCCTTCATCTCCAGGACAATGATATACAGATTGGTCTCTAGAGCAGACCAAGTGCCTTGGACCATCCTTCTCATGAATTGCTCCTCCCACCCGAGCAGGGAGATGTCTGTGGTCACCATGGTCATGGAAGAGGGAAGAATAAATGGCTGACCCAGTCGAAGGTCCTGGGACTGGAGCCACCAAAGAAGGGAGTCCCTGCAAACATGAGACAGTCGAACAGGATGGGACAGAGGAAGGTCTAGCAGGGAACATTGAACCCCTAAGGTACACTGCAGGACCCACATGTGAAGACGCGCAGTTAGGGCAAAGGTGATCATGGCCGCCATGGACCCTATTTATTTATTTAACATTTGTTGACCGGGAAAGTCCGACTAGGTTCCACAGATCCTCTTTTCAGCAGAGGCCTGGGGAGAAATGCTCCAGAAGCATGTCTTTAGAATGTGGGAGGAAACCGGAGTACCCGGAGGAAACCCACACGAACGCAGGGAGAACATGCAAACTCCACACAGAAGGCACCCCAGCCGAGAATCGAACCGGAGAACCTCTTGCTGTGAGGCGACAGCATTAACTACTGCACCACTACGCCGACCTATAACCTAACGCCCAAAGAACTAGGTCTGCCGTGGGGAACTGGGCTAGACGAATGTCCTGTGCATGACGGTGGAGTGCATACAGTCTGTCTGAAGGCAAAAACACTTTGCCTTGTATAGTGTATAGTCAGGCCCCTAAGAAATCCAGCACCTGAACTGGTGTCAGTTGGGACTTGGTGTGATTCATAGTAATACCCAGGGATGGAGCTAAACGAAGAAGGTAATCCCTTGTCTGCATTAGCCGATGCCTGGAGGGAGCGGAGAGGAACATATCATCCAGGTAGGGGAAGACATGAAATCCCTGCAGCCACAGGTGAGCCACCACTGCCGCCATTACTTTGGTAAACACCCAGGGGGCAGTGGTGAGTCAGTACTCTGAATTGAAAATTATTGGCTCCCAGCCAGAAGTGGAGAAACCTCTGGGAACACCTGTCCATCTTGATGTGGTAGTACACATTCTGGAGGTCCAGCGAGCACATCCAGTCATTCATCTGCAGAAAAGGCAGAATATACTGAAGGGTGATCATCCAATACTTTGTTTTGGCAAAGAGCAGGTTCAGGGTTGACAGATCCAGAATTGGTCTTAAGTTCTCCGTTTTCTGGAATAAATGCCTGATCCGGACTGGTCTGGGGGGACGGGATGAATGATTCATTTTGTGAGCAGCCTGGCAATTTCAGCGGCTGCCTCCTCCTGTTGACCAGGTGGAACATCAGGGTGGTGTCTGGGTGGAGTGGAGGGGGATGAATAAAGGGGCTAGAGTAACCTCTGGATATGATCTGCAGAACCCAATGATTGTTTGTAATGGACTCCCAGGCTGCTGGGTGTAGAGATAAGCACTCCCCCCGACTGCCTCCAGAGATGAGCAGTCAGGCAATCTCTCAGGATTGGCGAAAGGGTCTGTCTGGTAAAGCATCCCGAGACGCTTGGTTCTTCGGACCCCCTCTGCCACAAGGGCAGTGCCCGTTGCATCCCCCTCTGCCCCTGGTAGAAACATATCCTGAGCATCTTGAGAAGAACCCTGAAACTTCCAAAACCACAGCTTTTTGACCCCATGCTGATTCTTTGAAAAGGATCTTTGTGGAGTGGAGAAGTGGATCCCAATGGCAGACAAGGTCTTCCTGTCCTTTTGGCTCTGGGTTAACTTATCACAGACTGTTTTACCAAACAATGTTGAAACGTCGTAGGGAGCATATGTGAAAGACTCCTTGAAGCGTGCCGAAAAGCACAAAGGCAGAGCCAGGCATGTCACCTGATGGCCATGCCAGTCCCTGCAGCCCTCGAGGCGCCCTCGATTGCATGTAAGAGAAGCCTCATGGACATATTCGAAATGGAAGTGAGGGTGGCCATACAGGAGGAAAAGAGCTTCTTCTCCTCTGCCCACATGGACCCTGGGGCAGACTTAGCGACCTCTTTGACCAGGTCCCTCTGCAGTCTGATAATGTGCCAGGTAATTCAGCGCATGTAAGGCAAAAGTGTCTGATGCATAGGCCCACTTCCCAAAATGATCCATCCCCCCCAAGTTCCTGTCTGGAGGGTGGATCAAGGAGCTCTCCTGAGCCAACTCCTTCTTACTGGCTGCCGCAACCACCATGGCAATGACTGGGGACCCGTTAGACCAATGGGGCTTGTCAGATGGGGCACTTAAAACCTTGTCTGAGTGCACAGGGATGGGCTCAACCATGTCCGGCTCCTTCCAAGCCCTAGAGGAAATAAGATCCACTAAAGGATCCATGGGGAGGGGGGACACCCAGGAGGTACAAAGGCCTGTGCCAAATGCTGACTTGTCAGGGGTGGGCTTGAGGGTAGACCACCCACCGTGTTGATGCAGGATCTCCATGATGTCCCCAAAGGAGTCATCCTCCGGGAGTGATCGGGGGAAGTCCACTCCTTCCTCCAAATCTGTATCATCAGTGAGAGACTCTGTTGGGGAGTCTATGTCCCTCCTCTTGCATGTATGCTTCTGAGGGGGCTCCAGGGAGAATTTGGAAGCTTCGGGAGTTCCAGGACCAGAACCTCCTGGGGCAAACTGGCAGCAGGCTGTCCCTGACGGGGCAGGATGGAAGACTCCAACCCAGAAAAAGAGGAAGTCAGGGTGGAATCTGAGGACGAGAGTGTCAAGGGTCTCAATGAAGCTGAGAGGACCCTCCCTAACACCTCAAACGCCAAAGGTGAGCGGACCTCCGAAAGCAGAACCTTCGGGGCCAAGACCAGATCTGCCACCCTCAGCACCAAGGCAGGAGACACAGCCAAGCCCCTGAGGGGAAGAGACAACCCCAAAAACCTTGACGTCAATGCCATCCCCTCGGACCGCCACCGAGGCTATGGCTCTGAGAGTTGGTCCACTCTGAAAATTTGAGCTGAACTGCTCAAGGCAATGGTCAGCATTGAAGTAACAGGGACCATCAATGCTGACCTCTCAAAATCCGGGAACCTCAGACCCAAGGACTCCAAAACCAAAGGCCGTATCGGAGAAGGACAGATAGGGAGCAAGGTGGACTGTAAGCTCCCGGCCAAGGCAGAGGATGGAGCAGGCAAAACTCCCAGTTGAATCTGGGCCCGAAGGAATTTCAACATCATCCTGTCCACCTCGGCTTTGGACAGACTCCAAGTTGACTGGAATGAAGAGGCTACCATCCCCAGCCTGGAATGGCGCCGAGGAGAGGTGGCGGTGGGGGGGTGGGGTCCAAGCCTGAGAGGTCTCTGGTTCCGGGAAGAAGCATGGTGACTCGTGCCGAGGGGAACTCCAGCTCAGATCTGGGCTGGACTTAGATGGGGGCTCGGCCGAGGAACAGCACTCTGGAGACCTCTTCCTACGCTGATCCCGCTCTTTGGAATCGACCTTCTCTTCATCCCATGGCTTCTTAGTGGGAGGTTGAGTCCCAGAAACTGAGGCGGATGATGAAGAAGAAGAAGCCTCTGTGGGAGGTGGGGGAAGGCCCTTAAAAATAAGCTTGTTACTCCTGTCGATCGAAGCATGGGGCCTGAAGACCAAACAGACGATGCACAGAGTGTGGTAGCTTATGCCCACATTATACACACTTCTGAAAGCCTGAATTAGATGCATCAGCCATGCAAAGGAAGGCCAAGCACATACATTGCGCACACACACACACACACACACACACACACACACACTAGACAGAAAAGGAAAGTTTTTTTTTTTTTTTTTGGAAAGAGACTGATGCTGAAATGCATAAAGAGAAGGTAGAGGTTAGAAAGATAGAAATTAGAGAAAAGAGAAGAATAAGAAACCCAAAAAAGAACACTTACAACTATGGAGTTTGGAGCAGTGGAAACCCATGCTGTTCGAATCGAGCAGCAAATGAGATCTGAGGGGAGGAGGGTGAGAGAGGCATTATGAGTAGGGGAGGAGCTTGGACTTTGGATCCGATGCTGGAGTATATGGCCGAGTCAGATCCGTGCGGGATCAGAGTCCCCACAGGTTGAAGACCAAATGAAAACAAAAACTGCAGATCAAAAGTTAATATAGTTTGGAAGACACTTACACAATATAACCCTGGATAATTTTTGGTATGCTTTACTTATAGAAAAAAAACAGTTATCCATTCTGACATCTTGACTATTGTCAAAATAAAACCATTTTTTTCAAGCAAGAAATCTGTACTGATACATCAATTTACTTATAATAAAAACTGCATTCCTCATTCATGATACATTTTCTCTTCTTTCCATCAGAGGACAGGCACAGAATCTAACTATCTTCTTTCTGTTCAACTCCATCAACCAACACCTGACTGTTGTTTAAGTCCAAGGTACTGCTGATTATTCTAGTCAACTCCTGTGTTTTTTTTCTCTCTCAATTTTCTCTCTCAAGCATTTTCCTTTGAAAATTTGGAAAACATTTCACTGGCAGAGTCTATGAACCTTACCATCAGAAGAATGAGAAGTTCCCCTCTGCTTGCTGACTTTCTTTTTATTGGATAAATTCTGCTGTCTCCAATTTTTAATACTTTGCTCTTTTGCCTCAGTTTTGTCAGGCTCAACTCTTTCTACTGGTCTGATTGCATCTTTACTAATATAGGTCTTGGCTGCTTTCTCATGGCTAGATTTGGAGCATACACTCAATGTGCCCTTTCAATTAACAAATTCTGTGCTGGAACAGTACTCCAATTGCTTATTTGTGCTTTCATAAAATTAGTACAGCAGAAAATCTCAGGTTTTCATTGCATGCTCTGTCTTCTAATAATGCTATTGTTAAAACAGCGTTTCTTGAGAAACCTCATATTCAGCCAGTTTTTTCTTCATATCAACCAATAGTTTTTGCAGTTTTATCAGTTCATCTGAATGGCTAGTTAAAGCTTTTTTTATTTACTTCTGCTTTTCCAGCCTTTCATTGTTTGAACTGATATATTCCTTCAATGTTTCATTCAATGCAATCACCTCTGAGTACATTTGACTTGTTCTTTCCTCTAAATTACTAGAAGCCATCTCTTGAAGCAAAGCTGAAGCTTGAACTGCCTTTTGCTGAACAGCTGCATAATCCTTCACAGACAGTGTTTTACTTCACCTTTTCTGGTTGATTTTTCTTTCAGGTTTTCCAAATTTCTTCTTTGCTGGTATCCGGGCAGTGTATTTACTAGCCAGTAACTGAATTTTACCAGGAAAAAAATTTCAATGGCACTCATTTTTTTCAGCTTCTGTTTTCATACTGAGAAAGCTGAAGTTATGCTGTTAATCAGTGTGCAGCCATCTTGGAAGTATAATAAAACTACCTTCAGACTAAATAGTGTAACTAATGCATTCCATCTCAGCTCACATCTGATGGTTACAAACTTTAATGTCCCATTTTTCTATAATATTGCCCTCCATTCATATAAGCTTAGTGCCATTCATATAAGCTTAATGTTTATCTATTGTCTAATTCTTTTTAATTTTTTAAATGTTACTTTTATCTTCTCTGTCTCCTCCTTAAAAAATATAACTTTGTCAACCATGTCATAAAACCCAGGTTAACATAAAGGCTATGTACAAAAGGCTCAAACTCATTTAACACTACATTCACATTGACATTTACTTATTTATTTATTTGCATTTCTTTACTTGGATAGTCCACTGGGATAAAGAGCCCATTTTCAGTGGAGGCCCGGGAAGAAAAGCTCCACAAGTAACAAGAAAACAAGACATACAGTGGGTATATAACAACAAGATAACATAAATCAAATATGTTTGGTTTGATTTCTGTACCCATGAACTACCACATAGGCGGTAGTCTACTTAACACCAAAAGTGTGATAAGAAACCTTGGGACACAGGTGGACAGCAGTCTCTCCTTTGATAATCACATCACCACAGTAGTCAGGAAATCCTTCTACTTGGAACACCTCATCACAAAAGGTTTCTCATTCAGGAAAAAAGAGGTCATTGTTCCCCTCTGCTCATCACTCATTAGACCCATTATAGACTACAACGCCCCTTTTGGTATGTACCTCACAAGACATCTACAACAACTGGAAATGCCACAGAAATACCTCACAAAGAGGATTACCGGCCTCAAACAGATGGCCAACGCAGACCGTTTAAAAAAAACTCCAGCTTTACTCTGTCGCATATTGCCTACTCACGGGCGATCTCTGCCTAACATACAAAGCTATGTCAAACCCAGAGCTGTTGGACATGCTCCACTTAAAGAAATCCCAATCCCTTTGAGCTACACGCTCTAGGGACCTAAACCTTGTCACCACAATAAACAGAACATGCTGGAGGGATAGATTCCTGTCCCAGAGACTTCCCATTCTCTGGAACAAACTATCTATATCAAACAAAGCTCCTCATTAGCACTCTTTAAGAAAAATCTTGATGATTGGATGGGAGACAAGAAATTCACCCCAGGGATCACTTCTGTGGCTCTGCTTGACAGGGGCACAGGAAAATAATTTTCTTGGGTGGCAAAAGCCATTTGGCTAGGCTTATATAGGCCCTAGGGCCAATAGTCTAGTACCTACCTATGAACCTATGAGTACATTGCAAGAGTATATACAGCAAGCTATAACAAAGTGAATACAATTGGAGTGATTTAATTACAGGGCTATATATGCCAAGTGACGCATTTTAGCAGTGGTGGCATTAATGAATTGCTAACAAAATGAGACACAGTTCAACACAACTGCATACAATTTCTAAGAGAGGAACTGATTACAGAATATCACATAATTCCACACACTGCATAAATATTTCTAACAGTGGATAATAGTGAGGCATAGACCTTGTATTAGTATAAATCTCTGACAGCATAAAGTAACAAGGCATTACACTTAGAATTAAAATATATTCTTCTTCTTCTTTTGGCTTTTTCCGGTTAGGGGTCGCCACAGCGGATCACCTGTCCGCTCATGATTGGCAGTGGAGTTTTTACAGTTTCGAGTTGCCAGCCTGGTGCCCAACCTTCCACAGAAGGCACACACACAAACTCACTCACACCTAGGGCCAATTTAGAGTATCCAATCCACCTGCAGCATGTCTTTGGGATGTGGGAGGAAACCAAAGCACCCAGAGGAATCCCACGCGACCACAGTGAGGACATCCAGACTCCGCACAGAAAGCTCCCCAGTCGAGGATTGAACTGGAAAACCTCTTGCTGTGAGGCAGCAATGCTAACTGCTGCACCACCGCAGCCGCCCTAGAATTAAAATATATTACATGACAAATATGAATGCCTGCATTAAGTAGAAGCTGATTGGGATTTGAGGGAAGGAGACAAGGTGCAAATGCAATTCCAGTTGGAAGATAAAAAGTTTTTAAGTGAGGTTTTGAAAGTGTCAGGAATTTTAGTAGATCTAATGGAGAAAGGTAGGGTATTCCAAGCCTTGGCTACTGAGCATGAATATAGAAGCTGACCAGCAGAGAGGATTGCTTTTTGTAACAGCAACAGGTGCTGATTCTTGGATCTTAGAGTCCTATTTGGTTGGTAGGCACTAAATATCTGGCTAAGAGCAGGGCAGTCTGATCATTTATAGATTATTTTGTGGGCTGCTGTTAGTTTAAGTAGGGATGTAGTAAGGCAGTTCAAACCAGTTGAGAGACTGAAGAGCAGTAAAGTGGTGTGTAAAGTGTTTGCTGTTAGAAGCAAATTTTGCTACTCTATAACAACTTTCGAGTTTGGCTTCTAGGGAGGATGACTGGTAAGTAAGGGTGCACCATAAAGTAGGGAAGGTAGTAGGTAAGTGCTAGGAAGGATTTGTTTACTAGAGGGGCTAAGGACGTTTTGTGCCTATAGAGGATCCTAAACATTTGGCGGGTCTTGCTGATGGTATGGTGTATGTGTATGCTGAATTTTAGGTCTTTGTCTATGAACACTCCTAGTAGTTTTGTCAGAGTAATGACCTCAGTCACTATGTTGCTTTTTGAGAATATAGTGAACTGGGCTTTGTTCAAGGTGACAGTGTTTTGGGGCATGAAGAGCATGAGTTTGGTTTTGGTAGGGCTGAGTGAAAGGTGATTGTTATACAGCCATGTCTCAGTAGTAGTGAATGCTGACTGAGTTTGTTGCTGTAGATCAGTTATGGAATTGGAGGTGCATATTATTGTTGAGTCATCTGCATACTGGATAAGTGAGCCATGATCTAAAGAGGAGTGAAAACTATTGATAAAAATGCTGAATAACAGGGGTCTTAGTATTGAACCTTGGGGAACTTCAGTACGGGTATTGCGATATAGGGAGAAGGAATCCTGCCATTTGACAGCTTGTTGTCTGTCAGTTGAATAACCTGAGAACCAATTAAAAGAGGAAAGAGAGAAAGGCCAGTTTTAGAGAGTTGGTTCAGAAGTAGGGGGTGACAAAATTGTATTAAAAGCTTTTGAAAGGTCTAGGAATAGAGAGGAGTGTCACATGCTCTGCTGATTGTGCCCATGAAGGATATGAGGGCAGTTGTGGTGCTGTGACCTGGTCTAAAGCCATGCTGTGTGGGAAATAGAAATGTGTTGTGAAGAAGTAGACAGTGTAGAATTTGAGTGTGAATGCATTTCTCCAAGCGCTTAGAGACTGGAGAGAGAATGGCAAAAGGTCTGAAGTTTGAGATATCAGAATTATTGCCTCCTTTATGAAGAGGAAGAATATAAGCTATTTTCTAGATTTTAGGAACATAACATTCTTGGATAGATATGTTTAGAAGAAGGATAGGAAACAGGTTCAGCTGCTGACTAAGAATTGTGTAGGTACATTGTCAGAAGCATTAGTGCATGGCTTGAACTTAAGTAGTCTTTTTATTGTAGTGGTTGGAATGGGCCTAAAAGTAAATGTAGGTGTAGAGTTTGGAGAGTGGGAGGGTATGTTAGATGTAATGTGATTGGATATTTTGGAAGGAATAGCAGGGTTTGTGGAGTCAATGAGATTGGGAAATGGAAGCAGTGATGTGTGCCATAGCATTAATAAAGTGAGAGTTGAAGAGGGTGGCTATTTCTAGTGGAGTTTTGTCAGGGTGATGGCATGGGTTCCTCTTTGTACCTGGATTTAATAATGATGTCATAGAATTTCTTTCTGTTCGATTTATATTCATTCTGAAATTTCAGGTAGTGATTTTTCTTATCTATGCTGACTAGTCTTTTTACCTGGTTTCAAAGTTGTTTGAATGTCCGCAGGTTGGAAGGGTTTTTGTTAGCTAGCCATTGTTTCCAGCACTTGTCTCTGGATTTCATCAAATCTTTTGTAGCTTTTGTCAGCCATGGGGCATGATTCACCTTGATTCATTTTAGTTGAAGTGGAGCAAGGTTGTTTAGAATATTAAGAAACATAGAACTGAAGTACTCCACTGCCTCATCTAGAGGGAAGGTTTTTAGCATGTACAAATTAATCTTTTTTTAGAGTATCTATGAAATTAGTTAAGTTCCTTATTAGTTTGTACTGCTGTGGCTTTTTGAGATGAGGGAACAGTGCGGTGAACAAATGCAGGGAGGTGGTCACTAAGGGTGTTAGGGAGAGTACTGGCTGAAGAGATTTTGTTAGGGTTGTTGTTGTAAGATGGAGCCACAGCTGTTGTTTTTATTAGGTCTTGTTGAGGATGTAATAAGGTGAGTAAAGTTAAACAGATTGATGTTTAAAGATTGGGAGTTATGGCAAAGATCTAGCCAGTTAATATTTACTTCACCAAAGATAATAGATTCATAGGTTGGTACTAGGCTATCAGCCCTGGGGCCTGTACAATCCTAGCCATAACAATTCCTTGGCTATTTCTTCCCACAATATTTACTTCCCTTGATCCCTGTCTAGCAGGGTGACTGACGTGATCCCCGGGTAAATTTCCTATCTCCCATCTAGTCGTCAAGATTTCTTTTGAAGAGGGCCAAGGAGGCACTCTGATTGAGATGTATGGGCAGTCTATTCCAGAGTATGGGGAGTCTCTGGGTCAGGAACCTATCCCTCCAGCATGTTTTGTTCATTGTGATGACAAGGTTTAGGTCCCTGGAGCATGTGGCTCTGATGGATTGGGATTTCTTTAAGTGAAGCATGTCCAATAGCTCTGGGTTTGACATGGCCTTGTATGTTAAGCAGAGATCGCCTCTGAGCAGATGATATGCAACAGAGTATAGCTGGAGTTTTTTTTAGTTGGTCAGCACAGGGCTTCTGTTTTAGGCCTATGAATCTTTTAGTGAGGTGTTTCTGCGGCCTTGTTGTTGCAGATGTCTTGTGAGGTACATACCAAATGGGGCGTTGTACTCTATGATGGGTCTAATGAGGGATGAGTACAGTGGGACAATGACCTCCTTTTTTTCTGGATGAAAAGCCCTTAGTGATGAGGTGTGTCACACAGAAGGATTTCCTGACTGTTGTGGCAATATGGTTATCGAAGGTGAGACCACTGTCCACCTGTGTTCCTAAGTCTCTTATCACACTTTCAGTGTTTAGTGTACTCCCACCTATGTGGTAATTCATGGGTACATGGTTTTTCCCAAACGGGATAACTATACACTTCTTGGCATTGAGCTTGAGCCCATGGCTCTGGCACCAAGCATCTGTTTCTGTAAGGCCCTTTTGTAGAATATCCACATCATTTGGGGATTCAATACTGGCTCCCAGTTTGCAGCCATCTGCGAACATTGTTAGCCAGAGTCCCTTAGTTTTGACATGTACTTCAGAGAAGTAGATGCCAAACAAGAGTGGTCCCAGGACTGAACCCTAAGGTACTCCACTTGTCACTTGTCAGGAGCTGGATTTGGAGTTGGCTACTTTTACAGTCTGGGTTCTGTTAGTAAGCCAGTTGGCAACCCATTGAGTGATGTAGGGATTTATGCCTAGCTTAGTAAGTTTATCTATGATTCCAGAGTGGGGGAAAGTGTTGAAGGACTTGGTGAGGTCCAGATAGGCAGTGTGGACCACCTTACCCTCGTCCACAGCTCTGGAGACTGACTTGAAAAAGTCAATCAGGTTCAGGAGACATGATCGGCCCTTCACGAACCCAAACTGGGTGGGGTCCAGTGTTTGAAGGTTGCCAGTGTCTTTGTTTATAAGTTCCATGATAATAAGTTCCATGGCCTTGCAGATCAGGTTCGTCAGACTGATGGGGCAGTAGTTCCCAGGATCCAAGGTGGATCCTCCCTTGTGGAGTGGGATAACTGTAGCTGTGCGCCACTCAGTGGGCATGAAGCCTGAGGTGAGGCTATGATTAAACATGACACTTAGGTGAGGTGCCAGTTCATTTTGTAGTTTATGTAGTACACAGTCCAGGATGTCGTATGATCCCATGGATGCTGTATTCTTGGCTTTGGAGAGTGCGGTTTTTACCTGTGTGGCCGTGATTACCAGAATTTGACAATCTTTCGGTATTGAGATGGGCCCTTTAGGGGGTGAGAGGGGGGTGAAGCTGGCACTGAATTGATCTGCCAGGATATTGGCAATGTCCTTGGGATCAGTATATTTAATGCCATTCTGTTGTAGCTCACAGCAGACCTGAGCATTGCCATTTAGATTCTTGACATAGCTATAGAATGCCTTATGATTGTCTTTGGAATCTTTGGCAATTTTATTTTCGGAAATAGCTTTGGAGGATTTTATGAGGGATCTCAGCTTCCTACTGAGGCTGATAAGGGAGTTTTATTGCATCCTGGGATTTTCCTTTTTTCTGCAACAGTTTCTTCCTTCTGTTGTATAGTTTGTTTATGACAGGGGACCACCAGACTAGCTTCCTTTTTTTGGAGGAGAGCTTCTTGGTTCTATTTGGGATGGCATGATTCATGCACGAGTGGATGTGCTCGTACAGTGCTTTAGTGTAGAATTTGGCAGTTGAACTTTCAGTTCCTGCCTGCATGAGTGTCATGAAGTTTGTCACTTCTGACTTGAGTAGCATGAAGTCAGCCTTGGAGAAGTTTTTTACAGATGTTTCCTTACTGGGGGGTGGGGGTGGGATGTGGATGTCAAAGGTGATTAGCTTATGGTCAGACCTAACCAACGAGGGGGTGACCACTGGGGTGGAGCATCGATTTCCCATGTTGGTAATGACCAGGTCCAGGATATTGGAATTCCTGGTGGGTCTATGGATTAGTTGATCCATGGCGTTGGAATTTATGAATTCCAAGAACCGTTGGGCAAAGGTGTTGGTACACGAGTATTTTTCCTAATCAATGGCAGGGTAGTTGGAATCACCCAGTATTAGGGTGTTTGGTTGTATCTTAATATTTTCCAGTATGTTTAGAAAGGTGTAGTGAGAATCTTGGGGCATGGTGTGGGATCTGTAACAAGCTACAATTTGGATTGCAGTCTTACCTAGTGTTAGTAGCACCTGGAGAATTTCGGCTGCATTGTGTTGGGCAACTAGCCTGGAGGTATGAATATAGACACTCCTCCACCTTTAGTGTTTTGGTCCTGGTTTGGTGGCTGCAAAGTGTGGTAAGAGTTGTAGCCTGGTATTGCAGGGGTGCTCTCTGGAGCCTTGAACCAGGTCTCAGTTACTGCACAGATATCGATGTTCTCCATTTTTAGGAGTGCCTCGAGAGAGTGCATTTTGAGGTTTAGACTTTTAGCATTGAGTGTCATTACCTTCAGATTTTGCACACTTGTACCTGTTACAGTGGTGGTTTTGTCCTTTGAGCCTTGCCTAAAAAAAGGCACTATAGGGGTGGCAAGAGCCTTAGCCAGTAAACTGAACCCCAGGGGCGACAGGTGCAGGCCATCTCTGTCAAAGTATCCTGATTTGTCGATCATGTTGTCCCAGGCAGACAGATACTGGATTCCCTTTGAATGACACCAGAAGCTTAGCCAATTGTTGAAGTCAGTCATTTTGTCCTTATACTGTGGTATCATTCTGGGTGAAGGCAGGATGCTACTCAGGGCTAGGGTCATACCTGCCTGGGTCACATGATCCAAGAGCTCTTCCATGTCTCTTTTCATGTAGTCCAGGGAGGTACGTCTCAAGTCATTCACTCCAACATGACAATGACAGAGTTGTATTTGTACTTGTTTTTGAGTGACTTGAGTGCATGCATTATGGGGTGGATCCTGGCACACAACAGGCAGCTGACTGTAATTTTCTCCTTGTTGAGCCTGGTGAGTGGGACATCAGTGTGCCTGACTAAAGAGGCACCTATGACTAAGGTGTTGGGTACGTTGTCTTGCCTTAGGGGCTGTTGTTGGGTGGCACACTGGTGGTGTGAGCTATGTGATACTTTGGTTGTGATTGGTGTTTGTTTGCGTTTCAGCTTCATAGGTCCTTATTGCTTGGGCAGGTTAATGTTAAGGGCCTTCGCATATGTGTGTTTAGTGTTGCTATGTGTGGGTGTTGGTGGTGAGAGTTTTGGAGGGCTATGTGTTGCTTGAGGTGTAGTGCAGGTGTTAACCTTCTCCTCTTGATTGTCTAGCACAATCTTGGCTAGAGAGAGCTTTGCTTCCAGTTTGGCTATGTAAGTGCATCTCTCGCAGGTTGTAGTGTTGGGTGGTAGGAGGAGAGGGTTGTCTGTGTACATGAGGCAATTGCTGCATTGGTCCAGTATGCCCATATTCACCAGGTGGACAGGAGAAATCACTGGAAGCCGACCCTTGGACATGCCTGGTTAGGTGCTTTTTTTTCTCCCTTACCTTGGCAAGGTACTTTGCAATTATAGGCTGATTAGTGCCTACAATTAATTTCTCCTTATTAACAAGGAGAGTTGAGGGCTCGTATCAGTTTAAGGCTTCCTAGTGCTTTCCAGCAGGTTTTAGAGCAAGTGCTAGTCAAAGGGACTCCAACCAGAAAGAGTCATGAATCACTGCACTCTGCTCCTACTCTCACCAGGATCAGAATATAAGCACAGATTCCAAGCTGTCACCTATAAAGCAATTATTAAGCTTTCTGGTGATAATCAGTCCCTGGGAAATAATGTAACTGCACTTCTTCTCTCACCAGGAGAAAACAGAAGCACTAATTCCAAGATGACTACTGAAAGGCAGAATGTGGTTTAATTACTGATACTGTTGGAAATCCATGCGAGAACTTCCTCCAACAAGGGTATGTTGTTACTTGGGGGTTATATTGTTATTTATTTTTTTCATTATACTCTTTTCCAACCCTCTTACATGGTTAACTAAATCTCTTACTCTTGACTTGATTGTAATAAATTCAATTTAGACAATTTGTCCATGGCCTCTTTATTGTAATTTTGACCTAATGTCTTTAACTCTCTTTCCTTAATTTGTTCAACAATGTTTCATGTCCTCCACTTTCAGTTCCTCTTTCTAGTTCAATTTAATTGTAATGATCGTTTTGGCTACTAACATTATTACAAAGAAAGCACACAGCTATATAGGTTGCCCAAGACACAAGAACTGGCCAGCTTCCAAAAACTCTGGATCTCTTCCACACTTCCATTCTGACTGCCGACTGGTCAATCCTAAGGACAGAAAATTAGCAGTAGACTGGAAAATCTTCAAGACATTCTAACCAGGCCAGTATAGCATTTCAGTGAGAGTGAATTGTTTGTGGTCATTGGCTGACTGGGATTGCCTGGATTATGCCTTGGAATAAGTACCTCAATGGTTCTTTCAAGCTTTTTTTAAAGTTGTTTCAGGTTTCAACTTTGTTACTTAGAAGTTAACTTGTGACTGTTTCTGCCATTTCACACTGAGCTAATTGGAGGAAGTCAGAGGAAGGGCTCTGAGCTAACGAATCTGAGATATATAACATTAAGTATCCTGTTTTTTTGCTTATTTCTGAGTTATTTATAGCACTTTTATTTTACTCACTGTGTGTGAGGTATTAAGTAGAATTTTCTACAATTGTTAAGCATCTGGTTGGGTTTGTTTTTTCTGATTTTTGTTTTCCACCCTCCCTCCCTCTTGGTTATCCTGTTTTTATACTTGGTGGCTTTGCAGTTGCCCACCCCTACTGTGAATTTGATATGGGACACTCCTCCCAGTCTAGTGTCATTACCTCATTCTACCTATTCCAGGGAGAACATTTGAGAAGGCAAACCCAGTTAGCTTCTGCTCCTCCTTTCCCCTTTCCACTTTACAAATAAAAAAAAAATATATATATATATTTTCTAAGCTTGTTTCCTGCCTTTCCTATAAGTTGTCTAGTCCAGATACTGATTTGCTGTATCCAGGACTGTTTGTAAGCTTCTGAGCCCCCAAGCCTTTCTGTGTTGGAGGGAAGCCTTCTAGCTTAATTTTGTTTCTTAGAACTAGCCAGTTTTCTAGTTTCAGCACTCAAATCTGTTTCTTTGAGCTCAGCACTTGTTCAGAACTCATTGTAAGCACTAAATAAGCTACAAATTACTACAGCACTCAACTTTCCTCACTTGTCTAGAGGAAAACAGTTTTTAGTACTTAATAAATAAGCACCTATCCAGGCAGGTCTAAGGGTCAGCTCCCAATGTTTTCTCCTGTCTACCTGATGAATTTGGGCATCTTGGGGCAATGCAGCAATTACCTCATGTACACAGACAACCCTCTCCTCCTACCACCCAACACTACAACCTGCGAGAAATGCACCTATATAACCAAACTGGAAGCAAAGCTCTCTTCACCCAAGACTGGACTAGACAGTCAAGAGAAGGTAAACACTTGCACCACACCACACTCATCACATAGTCCCTCAAAACCTACACCACCAAAACACACACATAGAAACACAAAACACACACTACATTCATGGAGGCTCTCAAGAAAATCTACCCAAGCAACAGGGACCTCCAAAGCAAAAAAGCAAGCAACCTCCACCCCCCAACACAACCCAAATGACACATAGCCCACAAACTCAGTGTGCCACTCAACCACAGTCCATAAGGCATACCAACGTACCTAACACTCTAGTCATAGGTGACTCTATAGTCAGGCACACTGATGTTCACTCACCAGGCTAAACAAGGAGAAAGTCACTGTCAGCTGCCAGGATCCGCCACATAACGCATGCACTCAAGTCACTCCACAGCAAGTACAAATATGACTCTGTCATTGTCCATGGTGGTGTGAATGACCTGAGACGTACCTCTCTGGACTACATGAAAAGAGACATGGAGGAGCTTTCTGATCTTGTACCCCAGGCAGGTATGACCCTAGCCCTGAGTAACATCGTGCCATCACCCAGAATGACACCACAGTACAAAGACAAAATGATTGACTTTAACAATTGGCTAAGCTTCTGGTGTCATTCTAAGGGGATCCAGTATCTGTCTGCCTGGGATGACATGATCGACAAACCACGATGTTTTGCTAGAGATGGCCTTCACCTGTCGCCCTTGGGATTCCAGATACTGGCTAAGGTTCTTGCCACCCCTAGAGTGCCTTTTTTAGGCAAGATTCAAATGACAAATTCACCACCGTAACAGGTACAGGCAAGCAAAATCTGAGGGTAATGCTACTCAATGCTAGAAGTCTAAACCTCAAAATGCACTCACTCAAAGCACTCCTTAAAATGGAGAACATCGACATCTGTGCAGTGACAGAGACCTGGTTCAAGGCTCCAGAGAGCACCCCTGCATTACCAGGCTATAATTCATACCACAACTTTCGGCCACCTAACTTGGACCGAAGCACTAAAGGTGGAGGCGTGTCTATATTCATTAAGGATATCCACACCTCCAGGCTAGTTGCTCAGCATAATGCATCTGAGATTATCCAAGTGCAACTAACTCTGTGCAAGACCGCAATGGAAATTGTAGCTTGCTACAGATCCCCCACCATGCCCCAGGATTCCCACTCTTCATTTCTTGATACACTGGAAAATATTAGGGTACAACCTAACACCCTAAGATTTCAACTACCCCACCATTAACTGGGAAAACTACTCATGTACCAACTCTTGTGCTTAACGTTTTCTGGAATTCATAAATTCCAATGCCTTGGATCAACTTATCCACACCCCCACCAGGGGCAGCAATATCCTAGACCTGGTCATTACCAACATGGGCAACTGGTGTTCCACACCAGAGGTCAATTCCTCATTGGTCATATCCGACCATAAGCAAATCACCCTAGACATCCACATCCCAGCCCCATCCCCCATTAGGGAAACCACCGTAAAAAATTTCACCAAAGCCAACTTCATGCTTCTTAAGACAGAAGTGGCAAACTTCACGACACTCAATGCTGACGGACAATAGCGATACGACTGCTGAATCCTATACAATTGCACTTTATAAGCACTTACACAAGTGCATGGATCGTGCAATCCCCAACACAACCAAGATGCTATCCTCCAAAAAAAGGAAGCCAATCTGGTGGCCCCCTGCTATAAACAAACTCTACAACAGAAGAAATAAACCGTTGCAACTCCCTGGTCAGCCTCAGTAAGAAGCTGAGATCCCTCATAAATCCTCCAAAGCTAGTTACAAAAACAAAATTGCCACTGATTCTAAAGACAACCACAAAGCATTCTATAGCTATGTCAAGAATCTCAATGGCAACACTCAGATCTGCTCTGAGTTACAGCACAGTGGCACTAAATCTACAGAACCAACTGATATTGCCAACATCCTGGCAGATAGGTTCAGTGCTAACTTTACCCCTCTCTCATCCCCTAAAGGGCCCACCTCTATACCGGAAGAATGCAAAGTACCTGCAATCACAGCTGCACAGGTAAAAAACACACTCTCCAAAGCCAAGAACACAGCATCCATGGGACCTGGCAACATCCCAGGCTGCGTTCTACATGAACTACAAAACGAACTGGAACCCCACCTAAGTACCATGTTCAATCATAGCCTCACCTCAGACTTTGTGCCCACTGAATGGCGCACAGCAACGGTTATCCCACTCCACAAAGGGGGAGCCACCACGGACCCCGGGAACTACCGCCCCCATTAGCCTGATGAGCCTGGTTTGCAAGGCTATGGAGTGTATCATCATGGAACTTATAAACAATGGCATTGGTAATCTCCAAACTCTAGACTCTACCCAGTTCGGGTATGTAAAAGGCAGATCATGTCTCCTAAACCTGATAGACTTCTTTGAAGCGGTCACCAAAGCTGTAGATGAGGGTAAGGTGGTACACACAGCCTATCTAGATCTCACCAAGGCTTTCGACACCATCCCCCACTCTGGAATTATAGACAAACTCACTAAACCAGGTATAAATCCCTATGTCACAAGATGGGTTGCCAACTGGCTCACTGACCGAACCCACACTGTGAAATTAGCAGACTCTAAATCCAACTTCAGACCAGTGACAAGTGGAGTACCACAGGGTTCAGTCCTAGGTCCTCTCCTGTTTGGTATCTACTTCTCTGAAGTACAGGCTAACACAGAAGGTCTTTGGCTAACAAAGTTCGCAGATGACTGCAAACTAGGAGCCATAATCAAATCTCCTAACCATGTGGATATCCTACAAAAGGGCCTCACTGAGACATATGACTGGTGTCAAAGCCATGGCCTTAAGCTCAATGCCAAAAAGTGCATTGTCATCCCTTTTGGTAAAAACTCTGTACCCATGAACTACCACATAGGCGGTAGTCTACGTAACACCGAATGTGTGATAAGAGACCTTGGGACACAGGTGGACAGTAGTCTCTCCTTTGATAATCATATCACCACAGTAGTCAGGAAATCCTTCTACGTGGCACACTTCATCACAAAAGGTTTCTCATCCAGGAAAAAAGAAGTCATTGTTCCCCTCTACTCGTCACTCATTAGACCCATTATAGAGTACAACGCCCCTTTTGGTATGTACCTCACAGGATATCTACAATAACTGGAAAGGCCACAGAAATACCTCACAAAGAGGATTACCGGCCTCAAACAGATGCCCTACACAGACCATCTCAAAAAACTCCAGCTTTACTCTGTTGCATATCGCCTATTCAGAGGCGATCTCTGCCTAACATACAAAGCTATGTCAAACCCAGAGCTGGTGGACATCCTCCACGTAAAGAAATCCCAGTCCCTCCGAGCTACATGCTCTAGGGACCTAAACCTTGTCACCACAATAAACAGAACATGGTGGAGGGATAGATTCCTGTCTGAAAGACTTCCCATACTCTGGAACAAACTACCTATCTATATCAAACAAACCTCCTCATTAGCACTCTTCAAGAAAAATCTTGATGATTGGATGGGAGATAGGAAATTCACCCCGGGGATCACTTCTGTGGCTCTGCTTGAAAGGGGCACAGGAAAATAATGTTCTTGGGTGCAAAAAACAGGGTACTGTTTAGTTAGGCTTATATAGGCCCTAGGGCCAATAGCCTAGTACCTACCTATGAACCTATGAACCATAAAATGAAGTAGTAACGTATTCATTCTGAACTAAATAAACAAGAAATCACTCTATATACCACCACAGAGATGGTGGGTGCGGCTACTACAGCAGTGAGAAATTTGAACATCAACTGTTAATGGTATGTGCTTACACAGCTGTACTATGTTTATCATTCCTACTGTTGCAGTAACATTTGGTTATATGAGTTGGTTAACAAAGCCTATCCAACCTGGGAGGAGGAAGGATGTGGATCCGTGACATGGGTTCCCAGAAAAGGCCCAGGTTATTGTGTTTGTGTTGTCACTAACTAGAACGTTCTTCCATATATCATGATAAGACAGTCCTGGGTATAGCAAAAGAATCCAGTATGTAATTCCTTGTACAGATACATATACAGGAGCACATAGCTGTCTGCCTCTAGAAAGCTTTTAGAGTCCAGTATTTTTCAATATCTGTCAAAGAAAATAAGGCCCATGGAGAGTGTGCCTTAATGCTGCCTGGAAGTGGTTTATCATGGTGGGTATAACAAAAGGCAACAGCTGAAGACAACCAACTGGAAATAGTCTGTTTGACATGGGTTCTCATTTCTTACTCCCAACATAATAACACAATTTAAAGTAATGAGTCAACTGGCTTTTCTAAAGGGCTTGCTTCTGTCTGAATAGTATCTGAGCTGCCTATGCATGTCCAGAGTATCAGTAATCTGTTCTCCATGGTTCTGAGTGTTAAGATAGAACACTGGGAGATTGGATGGCCTGATTCAAAGAAACTCTGAAATAACCTTAGACATGAATGATGACTTTGTTCTTCCTGATATCCTATACCAAAAGCAAAGCAGATATGGTTAACCTACCAAGAGAGCTAGCAACTCAGATACTTATCGCCAGGTGTTAGAGTAAAGAGAAACATACATCTGCCTGATGTGCAGGTTCAGATGGAGATGAGGCAGAAAGTTAAGATCCCAGGAAGGGGCAACCTGTTTGCAATATGATCTTGGATGAACACTCCTATCAAAAACTGTTTTACTTAAAAAAAATTTACACACAAGAAGGATCCATAGTCAGACACAATGAAGTGGCTGCAAGATGTACCTTAACAAAGTAATGCAAAGACGAGTGGCTAATAACTCACACAAATATTTGAACACCGCTGGTACAGTCCCAGAAAAGGCCCAGGTTATTGGGTAAGTACCAACTAGAAAAATATTTTATATATCATGATAAGATTTTCTAGTAACAAGATTTCTTGCCTCCTTTAGTACCTTCTGCATGTCCTCTAAAAAGAGGCACCTAAAAGTTACCAGTGTCCACGCAGATAATTTAAGGTGTTTTAGATTGGGATGTATCAAACTCCCTCAGGCATATGTGAGTATATCCAGTTACTGAGTAAGTTTGTGGTAACTACCCTTGACCAGTTCCACAAAAAGGGAGAACCAATAGCGCCTGGGCTAAAAGGGGATCACCAGAAATATTTTGGAGGGTTCTTCTGACTATTCACAATTACCCTGTATATCAGTGGAAAGGCTGGGAATACATAAGGAAACATTTCCTTGCAATGGGATGGAAAAAAGCATGTATAAAGTTGTCTGTACTGAAATGAGCCCAACATATCTATTTGAGATGATCCCCAGAATTAGATCAATACCTGGAAGACCCCCCTCATTTAAAGTAGAACTTGTGGGCGTCTGTCCTGGTCCTGTTCAGTTTGTCTGTCACTGTGTTTGCTCTTATGGAACGTAATATGTTTAGAGGATTAAGAATGATGAAGAGCTAACTTGAAACAAACACAGTCTATATAGAGGATACAACCATGTGCCCCATAGCTTGTTGATATACCACATCACTGTGGTGTTGTTGTCTGTAATTATAAGGAGAGGTTCACAGGAGCATAGATGATGAAGAGATTAAAGGGTATGGATCACAGCCCACATCTTTTCAAAATAACATGCTTTGATCTATCTGAAGAATCCCACAGGGATTAGACATTTGCCTCATAGGACCTGCATTCCAAGGAAATTCTTAGGCATGTGTAGATACAGACTAACCTGGAGGTTGAGGGGAAAAGGAATGTACACAAAAATGCTTGCATTTGTAGTTTCCACTAGTGCAGTTCCATTAATATAAAGCCCAAGGTAGGTGTTAAACCTATGTGTTTTTGATACTAAAAAATCTTTCTCATGTATAACTTAGCAAACGGAATCATATGAAACATGTATGCTGTGAACTCCAGAATCCTGATAACTCTCTGGCTGAAGTCCTAAACTGATATGAAAAGCTCAGGTAAGTTTTCAAATACAATTCCACTTTTACCTAAGTCAAAAACGTTTGCTGTGAAGTGTCTACACAACATCTTAAAAGACAACCTGGTGTGTAATGGTTAACAAGGATTTCTGAATGTTTTTCTGTAATCCCAGATTGGTCAAAAAGTTGAAACCCAAGTTAAGAACTCTTGACATCTGGGAGAAGACTCTGTAAAGATAAATAAACCATCCAAATAACAAGGAAAAGATGAGTGTTCATTATAAGTTAAGGCTGTAGCTAAAACTTTGCAATCATGATCTCCAAGAAGGTTCTTTCTTTGGTACCAGAAGCATTCTGGAATAGAAGCCTTTGTCCTCTGAATAAATATCACTGGTTCAAAATTGAAGAACCTGAGGGAAAAAAAATACGTGTTGTTCAGAGGAGGTATTTGGATCCAGTGCCAATTGTATCCCTCTTGAATTATAAGTTATGTGCTTACCATAACTTGGTATCTGTGTTGTCTTCTCTCATTTCTCCTCATAGTTGGGTTACGAATCCAACCCTTGGATCTGACTCAGCTGTATTTTTACAGACTAGGATCCAAGTCTCAAGCTCCTCCCAAATCCCATAATGCACTGTCCTCTGTCTAACCCCCTCAAATGGAGTTTGCTGCCCAAATAACTGAGACAAAACAGAAAGAAAAAGAAGGAAGTACAAATTAAGAACCAGAGGCTCAAAACCAGGAACATGAGTTCCTAAAAAGTTCTCTCCAGGTCTTCTAGAGCACTGGCAGGCGGATGGCTGGGAGGCAAGGTGAGGAGGAATGAAAGAAGACAACAAAGATACCAACTTATGGTAAGTACATAATTTATAAATCTGATGTTGTCGCTCTTATTACTCCTCACGGTTGGGTCAGAGTCCCATGGTATACAACTCCGGGGTGGTCTCAAGGAAGGATATGGTGGAGCACTGTTGAACAGAAGGAAGCTCTGCTCCTCGAAACAATATCTAATTTGTAATTTGTGACAAAGGTATGAGTTTTTGACCAAGTGACTGCAGCACAGATATTATCTAAAGATGCCCTGGAAAAAAAGGCAGAAGAGGTTGACATAGACCTAGTTGAGTGGGCCTTAGCAGGATGATGTAACTGTAATCCGTTCTTGGCATAAATTAAAGTAATGCAGTCTGTTATACATTTAGCAAGAATAACCTTTGAAACCACCTGACCTAGGCAGCTATGAGAGAAGGACACAACTAATTGGTCTGATTTTCAAAATGGCTTCATCCTATGAAGATTCATAGGTTCATAGGTTAGTAGAAGATGAAGATAAAAATATAACTGCCTATGAACATCAAGCATATGTAAAAAGAAGTTATGTACTTACCATAACGTTCCATCTGTGTTGTCCATCTTCATTTATCCTTGACAGATGGGTCCGGTTCTGATATCGGAACCAACTCGGCTGTCACTACAGCTGGCATCAGCCAAAAACTTTAAAGCTTCACCTCTACTCACAATCCCTCTCTCACAATTAGCTCAGATCGAATTTGCAGAGAATCTACAGATAATACATAAGGAAGCCCAAAGGGAAGCCATATCTGCTATGCTTGAAAGGTCACAATAATTTAAGGGTATATAATCTGCTCCACCAAAAAAAATCTTTAAAGGCCGAGACATGGAGGGAGGGGAGTCAAGGATAAATGAAGATGGACAACACAGATGGACCGTTATGGTAAGTACATAACTTCATTATCTGATGGTGTCAATCTTCATTTTAGCATTGACAGATGGGACAGAGTCCCCTGCTACCTTAGATCTTGGGAGGACTCCTGGAAGGATATTCCTTAGCACCATCGAAACAAAGGACGCTCTTCACTTAGAGACCAAGTCCAATTTGTAATGAGTAATAAAGGTATAGGAAGAAGCCCAAGTAGCTACTGCACATATATCATCCATTGAAGCTCTAGATTGGAAAACTGCTGAAGTGGCTACAGATCTTGTAGAATGGGCTTTCATGAGCCTAGGCAAGGCTACTTTGTTCTTATGATAGATAAATTAAATACAGTCCTTTAGCCATCTGGCCAGTCACCTTGCTGACTGGCTTGCCAAACCTTGCACTGGAAAAGGAAACAAATAGTTGTTTAGATTTTCAAATGTATTTTGCTCTGTGAAGCTAGAAATGCATGTATCTGTGAATGTCTAGTAAATGTAAGGAATACTCACCTTTGTTGGAAAAGTTTGGAAAGAAAACCGGTAAATTAATAGTTTGATTGATGTTAGACTCTGAGACAACCTTGGGTAGGAAAGAGGGGTTTGCTCGTAAAGAAACTATCTTTGTGGAAAATCAGATAAGGAGGTTTAAATGACAAGGCCTGAATTTCTGAGATCTTTCTGGCAGAGGTTATAGCTACCAAAAACAATGTCGCCCAAGACAAAAATTTTAGCTCACATTCTGCAGAGGGTTCAAAATGAGAATGTACTATGGTCTGTAACACTAAGCTTAGATCCCAAAATGGTGTTGGATATTTGAAAGGAGGTTTCAACAGAAGTGTGCCTCTTGAAAATAACTTAAAAAGTCCATGAGAGTCTACAGAATGTTCTTCCAAACCATCGTAGAGATTAGAAATTGCAGCTAATTGTAGTCTGATGGTAGAAGTGGAAGCTCCAGCATTAAAAAGAGAGGCTAAAATCTCTAAAATATGTTCTATAGAAGCAGAAAAAAGATCAATATCTTTTTCAAGGATGCAAATGGTAATATAGTTTATGAGTGGAAGGTTTATGAGAAAATAGGAAGATGTGGCATACTGGGAAGGAAAGATTTAGATGCCTGGCAACTAGTAGAATTGGAGGAATCATGCTGTCAGCTTCAAGTTCAAAATATCTGGGTGAACAAGTCCATCTGGATGTGACAGAAGGTCCGGAATCAGGTCCAGAATCCAAGGTTGTTGAATCAGATAAGGCCAAAGGAAGGGGAACGAAATTTGTCAAGGCCAAAAGGGGGCAATGAGGACTACTGTGCTCTTCAACCATGAGAAAGGCATACAGGAGACCAGGGGGGCCAATTGTGGAGAACAGCATCTCCTGGTGAATTCCCAAAGGGGGAATGAAGGTGAATAATTGCTGCATTTCTTGTTTAGGGGCGAGGCAAACAGATCACAGTAAGGTTGACCCCATTGACGGAAGATCCTTTCCTCCACTTCTGGATTGAGAGACCACTCGTGAGGCTGGAGGATACATCTGCTCAGTTTGTCTGCAATCTCCCAGAAATATGAGTTATTATTGGAAAGCAGTTGGAAGAGATTGTCCACTGCCACACTCTGAGGGCTTCTCGACAAAGGGGATAAGACTTGGTTCCTCCCTGCTTGTTGGTGTAGCAAACTACTGACATGTTGTCTGTTTGAACTGCAATTGTCCCCTGAGAAAGAGCTGTTTGAAAGGCATGCAATGCTAGAATCATCGCTCTTAATTCCAGGACACTGATATGCAAGTTGGCCTCCAGGGGAACTATGTGCATTGGACCGTCCTGCCCAGGAAATGCCTCCCCACCCCATCTGGGAGGCATCCGTGGTCACTATGGCCATGGGCTTTGGAAGAACAAAGAGGCGACTGAGGAGAATTTGTTCAGAATATGTCCACCAAAGTAGATTCCTCTTGTAATAATTGGTGATCAGAGTTTGGTCTGACAAGGCTTAGTGAAGGATAGATCACTGAGAAGCTAGTAGCCATTGCAGAATTCTCATATGAAACCTAGCTAAAGGGACTAGAGTTACTGAGGCTGCCATCTACCCTAGAGTCTGCAAAACTAGTCGAGCAGGAGCTGTCTTTCTGTGAATTATCTTTTGAACTTGTGTAATAATTCTTTGGAGCCTCTCTCGAGGAAGGGATGCTATGGTTGTCGTATTTAGCACAGCCCCTATAAATTCTAGATTTTGAGTTGGAGTCAATTGGGATTTCTTGTGATTTACCCTAATTCCCAGGTGGTTACAGATATTGAGAGTGTAAACCCAGACTACTATCGACTTATGCCTGGACGAAGCAGTTATGAGCCAGTCGTCCAAGTACAGAAACATCCGGAATCCTTGCAGTCTCAAGTGAGCTACTACTGCCATGCATTTGGTGAATATCCTGGTGGCTGTGGTGAGACCAAAGGGCAGCACTCTGAATTGGTAATGATTAGCTCCCAGACAGAAGCGAAGGAACTTCCTGGAGCGCTTGTCCATCTTTATATGGTAATGCACATCCTGAAGCTCTATCAAGCACGTCCAGTCATCTTTCTTCAGAATAGGAAGAATTGACTGTATTGTGACCATCCAGAACTTTGTTAGATGAACTGATCTGCTCAGCACACTGACATTCAAAATTGGTCTCCAGTCCCCTGTCTTTTTTGACACGAAAAAGAATCTTGAGTAGGTTCTGGATCTTTTCTGGTCTGGCGGGACTTCTTGGTTGACTCTTTTGTCTGGCAGTTTTTGAATTTCTTGAACTGCTGAATCGCTCCGACTGGGTGGAATTAGGGATTTTTTTGTGTACAGAGGGAGGATGGGAAAATGGAATAGTATAACCTCTGGATCCGTTGTACCCAAAATCTGTTGTTATATTTAGCCAGGCATTTAGGTGCAAGAATAAGCATCCCTTGACTGCCTCCAGAGGAAGACAATTGGGCCTCCATTCAGGAGCGCTGAAGTGGCATACTCGGAAAAGAATCCCTGAAGTCTGTTCCGCGTACCACCTCTGCCGTGAGGGCAGCGTCTTCTGTTTTGTTTCCCCCCTCTGCCCCTGGGGGAACTGCCTCCATGTGTCTCTTGGAAAGACCCTTGGGATTTTTGAACCACATCTTACCACTGCTCCTCTGGTTCCTAGAAAAGGATCTTTGGGGCTTGGAAAAATATAGGCCCAGAGCAGAAAGGGTCTTGCCCTCCTTCTCACACCTGGATAAAGTCTCTTTTATTTTTGGGCCAAACAAGGATGATACATCAAATAAAGCATTGACAAATGAAGACTTGAATGGTTCCACAAAGTCACACAGACGCATCCAGGCATGTCTCCTTATGGCTATGCCTGAAACCGCTGCTCTGGATGTCCTTTCGGCTGTATGGGCGATTAGCCTCATGGACAAATAAGACACAGACTCCAGTATGGCTAGCTAGAAAGCCACTTCTCTTGGACTCCTTCAGCCACAGTTCCTGCCAGGGTATCTGACAATTCCTTGATCAGATCCCTTTGAAGTCTTGTAAAGTGTGCTAGGAAGTTCAAAGACCTTAGAGTGAAGGTCAATGAAGCATAAACCTGCTTCCCAAATCTATCTATGGGCTGAGACTCCCTGTTGAACTCTCCTCAGTGAGTTCCTTTTTTGTAGTGGCCACTACAACTATGGCATCCATTGCTAACTCTTTGGCCCAGAACTGTTTGTCTTCAGGGTCAGATAGGATTTTGTCTGGTCTCTTGGGGATGTGTTCAATGGTGTCTGGAGCCTTCCACTCCTGCTGTGAAATCAACTGAATGAGTTCATCAGCAGGCAGTGTCACCCAAGAGGTAGATGGGCAAGTGCCGCAGGTAAACAGATTCCTCTGAGGAACGGGTCTGGGACTTCCAGCCACCCCTTTGCTTTAAAATTTCTAGGATGTCTCCAAAGGGCACATCTTCAAGTGATGACCTTGGGGACCCTTCCCCCTCATCAAAATCTGTGTCTTCAGTGACTGATTCCTGAGGGGAATCTAACTGCTTCCTCTTACACTTCCTTTTCTGGGGAACCTCCTCAAGGGGATAATCTGGGGAGGTGTCAGAAGATGACAGAACCTGAGTTTAAGAAACCTGAGATTCAGCACCCACTGCCCCAGTGGAGATACAGGTAGAATAACAGAGCCAGAGGGAGGTATATGTTCCGAGGAAGAAGGTGCCGACTGGGTCACTGTAAGGGACAGGACCCTCTCCATCACTTCAAAGCCCAGACCCCCAAAGAGGGAAGGGAGCCCTAAACCAAGATAGACCGCCTTGGGACCGGGGTCACTTCCTGCTCTGAACAGCACATCCTCGAGTGCTGAACTAACTCGAGCCAAAGCTCTGAGAAGCAGGGACAGCTCTGAAAAAACTGTAGACAAGTCCTGTCCCCCAAAACTAATAGGGTAGCTACAGCTCTGAGAGGTCTCTGGTTTCAAAGCCACCTAAGCACTCAGGGGAATTAATGTTGCCGAAGAGGTGGAAATATCAGGGACCAGTACCGTCGATGCTGGGATGAAGCCTCAGAGGAGGAGTAGTCAGTGGGGTGAAGGAAGGCTCAGTCCCTAGACCCGAAGGAGTCAGAGACGAGGAGGGCAGTAAGTCCTCTAGCCCACAAGATTTTTTTTCACAAGTCTCTCCACATCAAGCTCAGAAGGACTTTTCATGGAACGGTTCAATGATATGGATGGGGATTTACACCTCTGAAGAAAAACTTCTGGAAGCTCACCAGCAAACGGGTCTACAGATGGGTAGTAAGCAGTCCTGGGAAAAAATTCCCTTGATTCAGATACAATAGTCTGTGCCAATGTAATCGGTGCCAATGAAGAAGAAGCAAATAAATTGTCCTGCACTGGAGTCTTTAGTGTCGAAGGTCCTGAAATAGTTGTTGATGCCGGGGAAATTGTTGCCATCAGTAATTCAGAGTCAAAGGCCTCCGATTTTGAGGATCCTTTTGGAACTGAACATTTCAATTTCTTAGTTCTCAGTGCTGAGGGAGAAGTTGGAACAGAGACACTCCTCTTTTTTGCCCTTGTCCATGGACGATGAGACCAAAGGGGAGGAAATATCAATTTTAGATTTTTCAGCTGTAGATAAGGCTTCACTGAAGGCGGAGGGGATCAAACCCTTTAGAATAAGCTTGTTACATCTCTCAATGAGGGCTCTGTGAATGAACCCATGGCAAATACTACAGTCCTCCTGTAAGCAAACAGGACCCAAGCAATAGACACAAAGGGAGTGAAAGTCAGAAGATGGAATCTTGTGGCTGCACTTCTGGCATTTTTTAAAACCAGAAGGGGCTTTAGCTTTCTCAGCCATTTTAAAAATATGGGATGTAAGGTCGACACTCACACACACACACACACACACACACACACACACACACACACACACACACACACACACACACACACTCAGACAGAAAAGTTTTAGAGGGAGAGCAGAAGTTTTTTTTTTTTTTTTTTATTGAAGGGAAAGGAAAGGAAAAACTGACGATGATAGTTATAGAAATACACCAAGGTGTGTGGGAAGAGACTATCAACAACAATATTACAAAAATACACTTACGTGTATGTACAATAGAGAAAAATAGTAAACAAAAGGGTAGAGGATCGATTAAAGAGGAGATAGAGAGAAAATCTCTAAGAAATAGCAGCAGAAATTTACCTCAACCAAAGGAAACTCGAGAGCACTGGCAAAACGCGACCATTCGGAAAAGTGACAAATGAGATCTGAAGTAATAGTGAAAGACGGACTGTGGGTACAGGTGAAGCTTGTGAGTTTTTGCATGGCATGAGCTGTAGTAACGTCTGAGTTAGTTCTGATATCGGAACCAGACCCATCTGTCAAGAATAAAATGAAGATTGACAACATCAGATCAAACATTCTCCTTCATTAGAGAAATTTAGGAAGAAAAATGGTAGTTGTATGGTCTGGTTCAGGTTGGATTCTGTAGCTACCTTGGGTATGAAAGAGGGATTAGTATGAAGGGACACCCTATCTTTGTGGAAAATGATGTAAGGAGGCTTAGAAACAGCGCCTGGATCTCAGAAATTCTCTTTGCTGGAATGATGGCAATAAGAAAGACTCTTCCATGAGAGAAACTTTTAAGTCACAACCACTAACTGGTTCAAAATGTTTTTGAGTTAAGCCTTGTAATTCACAGTGAGAACCCATGTTGGGGAGGATCTTCATCTGGGGGCCTGAGAAGGAAGATACCTTTTTCAAGAAGGCTTCACACAGCTTAGAGGTATCAGGAGAACTGAAAATATTAAAAGACAAACTGGTAACAGGCTTAAATAAAACCAATAAACCACACAGTCCTGTGGAGCAGCAAAATAATCCACCAACAGATGTAATACGACTGGCTTTTATTCAAAGCAACCAGAGTTAAGCGCTTTCGTCACTTAGACTTCTTCAGAACTAAATAATCCAACACCAGCACTGTAGGAAACGAAAACAATCACCAGATGTCCAACCTTAAAGTAAAACTGTTTATTGCTAAAAAAAACAATACAAAACGCTTAACGAATCACCGCGGTTTTCATCTCATAATACAGACTTCATCAGACTATATTTGAATTATCCAATAGAACCACTAAAAGTGTCCAAACTCATTAATATGTAATTATCTCATTTCAAATGCCGGTTCCGATACTAAACACCATATTTATTTCTAGGAACCCAATTTTATCCAACTTCTTGCACAGCTGGAATCAATAAATATATTATGAGATGAAAAACGTGGTGATTCGTTAAGCGTTTTACGTTGTTTTTTAGCAATAAACAGTTTTACTTCAAGGTTGGACATCTGGTGATTGTCTTCATTTCCTACAGTGCTGGTGTTGGATTATTTAGTCGTATATTGTCACTGGTGCCTCCTTCATTTGGTTCTTCAGAACTAACAGACACTTAATCCCATTGCCATTTATACAATAATAAAGCCAATTAATCCATCAATATATAAATTAATTAATTAATTAGTTCCCACATCCATAAAGCTAAACGTCATAACTGGGCCACTTAAAAACATGAATAAGCAATTATATGATAAGTATATACATTTTACCAAATAAAAACTATACGTCATACTGATTCAAAATTTAATAAATTTGTAAAAACACCTATAAAACAAGAACTAGAAACCATTTGTAAAATCATAATAAACACAATAAATAAAATAGAAAATTCTATAAGTCAAAAAAGACCTTTACATTTCCAAGTGTTTTAATTTCAAAATTGTATAAATGGCAATGGAATTTAGTTTCTGTTAGTTCTGAAGAACTCTAAGTGACAAAAGCGTTTAATTCTGGTTGCTTTGAACAAAGGGCAGTCGTATTACATCTTTTGGTGGATTATTTTGCTGCTCCACAGGACTGTGAGAACTGAAAACATTACCCAACTGGAAATTAAAGATGGCTGCCAACTGAAGTTTGATAGTGGAGAAACTGGCTCCTCCTTTGAAAAGAGATGCAAGGAAGAGAAGGATAACTGATATAGGAGCTGAAAAAGGGTCAATGTTTTCTTTAGAGACCACAAGCCAAATCTCTTCCATTTACACCCACAGACTTTCTTGGTAGCTGGTTTGTGGGAGGCTAGAATAATGTCTCGGACAGGGGAAGCAAGCCTGGACCTTCAAACAATCACTTTAAGTGGAGAAACCAAGTGGTCAGTTTGAGGGATAACAGATTGGGGTGAAAACCCTCTATCGGGTGAAAAAGGAGGTCCTGTTTGGGTTCCAGTATCCATGGAGGATATTTCAGGTGAGACCAGAGGAAGAGGAACCAAATCTGATAAGGTCAATAGGGGGCAATGAGGATTACCTAAGACTTCAGATGTTTTGCTTTCTGAAGAAACTTTGGGATCACGGGTAGAGGTGGATAAGCACAGAGGAGATGGGGGGGGATCATGAATCAGAGCATCCCTTGGGGATCAGAGCGAGGTAATTGCTACACTTGTTGCTCTGGGGGGATACACACAGGTCGCAGCAGGGTTGGCCCCAATGGCTGAAGATCAAGTTCGCTACTGATTGGTTGAGGGACCACTCATAAGGGATCAGAATGGACCTGCTCAGCTTGTCTGCCAGGACGTTGGACTTCCCTGGTATGTGAGCTGCTAGTAGAAAATGGTCCAAAGACATCACCTTTTCCCACACCCTCATGGCCTCTCTGCACAATGGGTAAGAGCGGGTTCCTCCTTGTTTGCTGATGTACCACACCACTGACATGTTGTCTGTGTGAATCGCAATAGTTCTTACAGGGAGAACATCCTGAAAGGCTTGCAACATAATGAGGACTGCACTTATCTCCAGAACAATGATATGCAACCTGGTCTCTACATGCAACCATGTGCCTTCGACCGTCTTTCCCTTGAAATGCCCCTCCACCCCAACTGGGAAGTGTGCTTGGTCATTGTGGCTAGGGAGAAGGAAGGAGGAGAGCTCTGCTGATCGTCAGGTCATCCAACAACAGCCACCATTGGAGATGCTTTCTGCAAACCGAAGTCAACTTGATAGAAACAGAAAGAGACTGGTAGAGAATAGACCATTGAGCAGCCAGAGTCCATTGAAGCACTCGCATAAAATACCTTCGTAGAGGGACTAAGGGAATGGCAGCTGCCATAAATCCGACAGCCTGAAGTATCAGCTCTGCCAGTGGAGAAGACCTGTTTAAGACGGCTTGAACATGATCTCTCAAACGCTGAACACAATCAGTAGGTAGAGCTGCAATCTGGTTCTCTGAGTCCAAGGAAGCTCCAATAAATTCTAAACTCTGAACTGGGGATGTGTTTGACTTTGTCAGGTTTGTGGAGATACTCAGATGGGTTGAAGAAGTAATCCCTGGGCTGGAGTAGTTGATGGCTGATTGGGACAGTGAAGCACCAGTCATCCAAATATGGAAACATCTGGAATATTTGCAGTCTCAGGTGAGCTGTGACTACTGCCATGCATTTGGTAAACACCCTGGGGGCTGTGGTGAGTCCAAAGGCCACAGCTCTGAACTGAAAGTGACTGGCTCCCAGCCGGAAGTGCAAATGACTTCTGTAGCATCTGTCTATTTTGATGTGATAGTACGTGTCCTTTAACTCCTCTGAGCACATACAATCGTCCTTCCAAAGCAGCTGTAGAATGGACTGAACTGTAACCATTCAGAACGTTCCCTTCTTTATGAGCAAACTCAATTTGCTTAGATCCAAAATGGATCTCAGGTCCCCGGTTTTCACTGGCACTAAAAAGAAGCGACAGTAAGTTCCAAATACTTTTTGTTTGGTTGGGATCTCTTGGATGACTCTTTTTTTGCAGTAGATTTAGGATGTCTGCTACTGTGTACTCCCTCTGACTGGATGGAACATTGGGGAGTCTCTTTGATCTCTCTGGTGAAGGAAAGAGAAAAGGGATATAATAACCTCTGGATACAATCTTCAGCACCCATTTGTTTTGTGTTATATTGGTCCAGGCAGTAGGATGCAGAGAAAAATGACCCCCGGCTACTTCCAGAGATGAGCAGTCGGGAAGCACTGATAAGGCCTATTGGAGAAAGGCTCTCTGAAGCCCTGATTCTGCACACCCCTCTGCCCCTGGGGTGGCGTCTCCCATTGAAACCTCCTCTGCCTCTAGAGGAGGTATCCCAGTGCTGATACTGGGAAGACCCCTGAGATTTCCAGAACCAGGTTTTCTTTCCATTGCGCTGGTTTCTAAAAAAGTTGTGCTGAAGAGCTGAAAACTTGACACTGATGGCATACAATGTCTTCCCCTCCTACTCACTGAGGAAGGGTCTCTGACAGATGGTCCGAAAAGGGGGGACCCATCAAATGGGGCATTGACAAAGGACACCTTACAGTGTTCCATGAAATCACAAAGCCTCATCTGGGCACACCTTCGAATAGCAATGCCTGAACAGGCACCCTCCTTAGAATGGGAGATAAGCCTCATGGAAGAATTGGACAAGGACAACAGTGTCAGTTGGGAGGAGACCTTCTTGAAGTCCTCTGCCGATATGATCTCTGCCAAGAGTCTGACAGTTCATTCACCAGTTCCATCTGCAATCAAGTAAAGTGCACCAGGTAGTTTAACGCTCTCAGCGAGAAAGTGACTGAGGCGTAAACGGCTAGGAAAGGGGAAGAGAACTCATGGGCAAAGCCCAACTGCAGAGCAATGAAGAGAAAGGAAAGGATTATAACCTTTCACAGCTACAGGAGTGGAGGAAAGGAAAACAAAAGGCACTTATCTGGAGATTTGGAGTAAAAAAAGACAACCTACTGTCAAAAAAGCTACCAAAGGCTCGAGACTCGAGGAACCAGTTCTGTCACTGCTGGTGGCAAATGAGATCTGGGGGAGTTAGACAAAGGACAGTGCATTATGGAAAGTAGGAGGAGCTCGAGGCTTGGATCCTACTCTGCAAAAATGCATGAGTCGGATCCATAACTCAAATGTGAGGAGGAATGAAACAGACATTAGATCCACCTTTAACGCCCGTGAGTGTCACAATCTCTTGTCCAAGGGGAATGAATACAGGCAGCTGTTGGTACAAGTTTTAAGAGATTAGGGTGGTAACCATTTGAAATGTCTCTTCCAAGGCTGGCACTAGAGGAGGAAAAGAAGCAGAATGAGGCAAAACCATTACAACATATTATAACATTTGTAAATGTAATGGAAATAACCATTAGTTCCCCAAAAAGCACACCTTATTCATCCTGGCAACACTTAGGGAAAGAAATTATCTCCCAAGAGGTTTGAAGATGAGTCTTCCTTAGTGATATTTCAAGTGACAGGTATTGAGGGCTGTTTACCAGGACTGACTGTAAAAAGAAGTTATATACTTACCATAATGTTCCATGTGAGTTGTTTATCTCGCCTTTATTCTCACTGATGGGTTCGGAGTTGATCCTCGGCTCCGACATGGCCTATAGCAAAGCTCAAGGTTTGCCAGTAGCTTGAGACCAAGCCCCTTATCCCACAATGCACTGCTGGAATTACCTCAGATCTTGTTTGCTGCGAGTATATATACCCTTTTATTTATTTATTTATTTTTCTACAAGGAAGCACTTCCCAGAGGGGAAGAAGAAGTACTAAATAACCAGGATGGTACCAGCCTCTAAGTCAACTGTCAGCCAGGAGGGGGAAGGAGGGAGGGAGGGACGTGAGAATAAAGGCGAGATAAACAACTCACATGGAACGTTATGGTAAGTACATAACTTATTTATGTGAAGTTGTTAAATCTCGCCGTTTATTCTCACTGATGGGTAGTGTCCCTAGCACCCTCAATCTTGGGTGGCTCATGGAAGTACGGTTTTCAGTACCGTGGAACCAAAGGAAGACCTGTCCCTGAAAGCCTTATCTACTTTGTAATGTGTGATAAAGGTATGAGGCTTAGACCAAGTGGCTGCAGCACAAATATTGTCAAGGGGCAATTTAGCTTGAAAGGCAGAAGACGTAGAAACGGCTCTGGTAGAATGAGACTTAGGTTTGTGTGTCAATGGCATGCTTGCATTCGCATAAACAAAGGATATACAATCTGATAACCATTTAGATAGGGTAGTTTTAGCCACTGGATTACCTTTTCTGGCCTCCAAAAAAGATACGAAAAGTTGATCTGATTTTCTAATATCCTTAGTTCTGTCAAGATAAAATCTGAGCTGTCTGTGTACATCAAGTTTGTGCAGCATGTATTCCAATTTGTTAGAGTGGTTGGGAAAGAAGACTGGCAACTCAATGACCTAACTGATATTGGATTCAGAACAGACTTTAGGCAAAAAGGAAAGGTTTGTTCTGAGAGATACTCTATCAGTGTGGAAAATCATGTAAGGAGGCTTGACAAATAATGCTTGAAGTTCTTCCACTCTGCGGGCAGAAGTAATGGCTACTAGAAATATAGTCTTCCAGGACAAATATTTGAGATCACAAGAAGATGCTGGTTTGAAGGGGGGGAGAATTATTTGAGACAGTATAAAATTCAAATTCCAGGGAGAATAAGGGATTTTGACAGGAGGTCTCATGTGAAAGGCACCTTTAAGAAAAGCCTTAGATAACTTATGGCCCATAACATTCAACCCATCGAATCCAATGTGGAAATTTGATATGGCAGCTAACTGGACTTGAACTGTGGCAGCTGCTGCTCCTTCTTTAAAAATTTTTGTCACGAATTCTGAAATGGATGGTAGAGGAGCTCGGAAAGGGTCAATTTTCTGTATACTGGCCCAAATTGAGAACCTGTTCCACTTACTGCGGTATAGATTCCTGGTGGATGGCTTGTGAGAAGACAAAAAGATTTGTCTTGTATCATATGAGAGCGAATGAAGCCTGGCAATTAGGGGAAGTGGATTAGCCAAGCAGTCAGTTTTAGGGACTGCAGTGAAGGATGGAGGTCCCCTGACGGGTGTGTCAGAAGGTCCGGAACTGGGTCCAGGATCCATGGATCCTCTAGTAGATGATGGTGAAGGAAAGGGAACCAAATCTGTCGAGGCCAGTATGGAGCTATGAGGATAACTGTCCTTCCCAGCGACTTTGCTTTCTGTAAAACCTTGGGTATCAATGGAATAGGTGGGAATGCATATAGGAGACCCGGAGGCCAATCGTGTACGAGTGCGTCTTTCAGGGAATGTCCTGGAGGTGGTATTAGGGCAAAGTAGCTTCTGCATTTGGTATTGATGTGACTGGCAAAGAGGTCGCAGCAAGGCTGGCCCCATTTGAGGAAAATCAAATTCGCAATTCGTTGGTTGAGAGACCACTCATGAGGCAACAGTATTGCCCTGCTTAGCTTGTCCGCTATCATGTTGGATTTCCCTGGGATGTGCATTGCTATCAGAAAACGGTGGGACGACACAGCCCATTGCCATACCCTGAGAGCTTCTCGACAAAGGGGGTAAGACTTGGCTCTGCCTTGTTTGTTCAAGCACCAGACCACTGACATGTTGTCCGTCTGAACTGTAATTGTCCCTACAGGAAGAGAGTCCTGAAAGTACTGCAACACCAGAAGTACCACTCTCAACTCCAGAACATTGATATGCAGATGTGACTCTTGATCTGTCCATGTGCCTTGGGCAGTCTTTCCCTAAAAATGCCACCCCCACCCTATCAGGGAACCGTCCGTGGTCACAGTGACTACTGGGGGGGGGGGGACAAAGGGTCTTCTGATTGTAACATGAAGAGATGTCAACCACCACCAAAGGTCTCTCTTGCAAGAATCTGTGATGAGAATCATGTGGTGCATCGGTAACTTTTGGTAAGACCACTGAGCGAAAAGGAGCCATTGAAGGATTCGCATATGCATCCTTGCGAGTGGTACAGCCAGGATTGCTACTGCCATCAAACCTAGCACCTTCAAGACCTCTGCTGCTGTAGCTTTGTTCTTTGACACCAGTGAGATGATGTGTTGGTGAAGAAGTGAGACTCTTTCGACTGGAAGACGTAGAGTGTGGTTGAGGTATCTAACTCTGCTCCTATAAAAAAGGTATGCTGCGATGGCAATAAGGCAGACTTTTTGAAGTTGATTGTAATGCCCAATTAATGGCAGAGTGTCAGAGTATATTGTGTTGCCTGAGTCAATTGATGCCTGGTGGTAACAGTGAGGAGCCAATCGTCTAGGTATGGAAACACCTAGAATCTTAGATGCCTCAGGTGAGCCATGACCACTGCCATGCATTTGGTGAACACCCTGGGGGCTATAGTGAGACCAAAGGGCAGGGCTCAAAACTGGTAATGACTGGCTCCCAGCCGGAAACGCAGGTGACCCCTGGAGCATCTGTTCATCTTTATGTGATAGTACGCGTCCTTGAGATCTATGGAGCACATTCAACTGCCTTTCCCTAGGAAGGGAAGAATGGACTGAAGCGTGACCATTCGGAACTACTCTTTCTTTACAAATTGGTTGAGTCTGCTGAGGTCCAAGATAGGTCTCCAGTCCCCTGTTTTCTTTGGTACTAAAAAGAATCTTGGGTAAGTTCCGAATCCAACTTGGTCTGCTGGGACTGGTTGGATGACTCTTTTTTTCTAGCAATTTTTGGAACTCTACGATTGCTTGTTCCCTGAGACTGGGTGCAACATCTGGGATTCTGTTTACAGGAATAGGAGGGGAAGAGAACGGTATGAAATATTATCTGGAAATGATGCTTTGTACCCATGTATCTGATGTTAAGTTTAGCCAGGCTTCTGGGTACAAAGACAAGCGACTCCCCGACTGCCTCCAGAGCCGGACAGCCCGGCCTCCTTTCAGGAGCACTGGTAGGGCTGACCAGAGAACTGTCCTCTATCACCCTGTTGCTGCAGACCCCCTCTGCCGCGCGGGTGGCATCTTCCATTATAACCCCCTCCTCTGCCTCTAGAGGGGGTTTCTCCACATGTGTCCTGAAAGGCTCCCTGTGCTTTTCGGAACCACATTTTGATGCCCCTAGGGCCCTTGGGGTAGGGCTGAGTAGGGGTAGAAAAACGGACTCCAACGGCAGATAGGGTCTTGCCTTCCTGCTCACACCTGGTTAAAGTTTCCTTTACTTTAGGCCCAAACGGTGATGAGCCATCAAATGGGGTGTTGATAAAGGAAGACAAAGTGCTCCACAAAGGAACAGAGATGCATCCAGGCTTGTCTCCGCAGAGCAATGCCTGAACTAGCGGCTCTACTCGAACCATCAGCTGCATAAGATATGAGACGCATGGACGGGTTCACAACTGAGTTTAGGGTAGCGAGCTGTGTGTTGACTTTGTCTGCAACTCCTGCAGCTACCGTACCCTGGAGAGTATCACCTAGCTCTTTTAGGAGATCTCTTTGCAGTCTCGTAAAATGGGTTAAATAGTTCAGCGATTGCAGAGAAAAAGTCGCTGAACTAAACATGCATTTCCCATATCTATCCATGATCCTAGAATCTCTGTTAGGAGGACGGATAGATGCGAATGTTTCAGACATTTCCTTTTTGGTGGCTGCAGCTACCACCATGGCATCAACAGGCACTCCTTTGGTCAAAAAGGCTTTGTCCACTGGGGCAGAGATGAACTTATTCGGCTTCCGAGGGACAGGTTCTATGGCCTCCGGTGACTCCCATGCCTTACGAGAGATCAGCTCCATGAGCTCGTCGTAAGGCGGGGACACCCAAGAAGTGGAAGGTTGAGACCCAAAATCCTTCAAGAGCACTGACTCGTCCTCAGTAGGGGTTTTGGACTGCCAATCACCCCTCTGACTAAGGATCTCTAATATCTCCGCAAAGGAGATATCCTCAGAGGGGGATCAAGGGGACCCTTCTGACTCATCCAAGTCAGTGGCGGATGTCAAAGACTCCTGTGGGGAGTCTAAGTGCCTCCTCTTGCACAGGCTCTTCCTGGGTACCTCCTCAGTGGGGAGAACTGGGGAGGTCTCAGAAGAGCAGGAGATGCCCTGTGGGGCCACTTGAGGCTCAGGGTCTCTACGTTTAGGGGGACCGGTAGATGTAGAAGCAGACACATGAGCTTGAGGAGAGAAGGAAGCCCGAACTGATGCCGATGATGTCTTAGGAGACAGGACTCCCCTCATGGCATCGAAAGCACCATGGCTCTGATGAGAAGGGGTAGATGGATCCGGAGGGGCCGTCCGATCCTCCTGCACCAAAACCATGGGCTCTGAGCCCGAGGTAGGAGCTGAGCTCATCCAAGCCGAAGCCCCGAGAGGAAGAGTCGGCACCGACAAATCGGTCCGACTATCCTCCCCGGACCCGACAGGAGAGTGTCAGCTCCTAGCATCCTCAGTCGGTGCCGAGGACGTCCAAGTAGATGGAACCGATAACACCGGTGCCATTCTCGGTTCCATAGGTTTGACAACTATCGGTTCGGGCTCCTTCAGCTCCGAGAGTCCAGTACGGCTCGGAGGAGGAGTAGTCAAGTCCAGTTCAATGGTCTTCGGCTCCGACGAAGTGGTCGGGGCCAACAACAATTTAGCAAGTCCTGGTGCCCGTAGAAGCTTCTGCACTAGCCGATCCATATCCATATCAGAGAGGCTGACCGAAGACTTCGAGGAATGCACCGAAGGTGCTGACTGGAGCAGAGGAGATGAGGGAACCTCAGAGACCGGCTCCAACACTGGGAGCTGGCTCCGAACCAAAGGGACACTCGGTTCCGAGGGCTGTGGAACCGATGACCCTGTACCCTCTGATCTTTTTGCCTTCTTGGTTTGTTTAGAATCAGAAGATTTTGAAGAAGTGCTGGCACCTTCCTGGCTACCCAACGCCTCAGGGAAAGTATGCTGCAGCAACCCCCTATGAGTTTTCTCCTTCTCTCTAAGAGAACCCTAGATGAAAAAGAGTGGCAAATACTGCAAGAGTCTTGGAGGTGTTTAGCCCCCAGACAGTAAACACATTGGACATGTCCGTCTGTGATGGATATTTTCTGTCCACAATCTGGACATTTCTTAAACCCCGATTTGGGGTGAGACTTTTCTCTCTCATCCGACATGTTATAAAGAGACACACCACAAAATTAACCTGTATAGGTTAAATACAGGGCTAACTAAGCCCACACTAAAAAAATATACTAATAACAAGTATAAATTGTAAAACTAAATAGGGCTAAGAAAGGGCCCAACACTAAGAAAAACTAAGCCAACACAGGGCACTATTTCTACAATCTAACCTACTTAAAACTATATTATTTTTAACAAGAAACACACACACACGCACTAAATAAGAACAATCTGTCAAAAAGAAGTAGAAGAAAGTTTTTTAAAACTTGCGATTTAGAAAAAATGGCCCGAGCTGACTGGATCACCGAGATCTCTCTTGCCATGGCAAACTAGATCTGGGGTAATTCCAGCAGTGCATTGTGGGATAAGGGGCTTGGTCTCGAGCTACTGGCAAACCTTGAGCTTTGCTATCAGCCGTGAACCCATCAGTGAGAATAAATGGCGAGATTTAACAACTTCACATCAATTAGTTATAAGAAAATCAGCTTTATCTATAGATATTGCGCCTTCAAGTGTACAATGTTTAACCTTTGGTTTATCTTAACAGGTATCTTCTGAGACTGACTAGGACAAGAATCTATGTCTTTACATGAGGTTTCTTCTCCTTGGTACAGCCAGTTGCGTACCTTGGTAAAATTCTGTGTCCCAGTAAAGAGGTTCTCCCATGCCTGGTCCAGACACTGGAACAGCTAAAGAGGACAAGACTGACTTCTGGTTCATGGTGACCAAAAACACTACACCACAGGATGCTGGAGAGGTACATGAGTGCACTGAGGAACAACAAATGGCCACTGCAGGTTGACCTGTCATCAGCTGAGGTATAGACTGAGCCCACTTAGTTGGCAAGGCTCTTAGGTAAGTTGTTTTTTTCTTTGCAGGAACTGCAGAAGTCAGACCAGCAGAAACTGGGTAAAAATCCATGCTGTGACCGAGAAGGATGACTTGAATGTGGCTTGGATCACTGGAATAAGTTGGTTGGAAAGTAAGTTGCCATAAAGTCTGCACAAGCAGCACAAATACACTTTCCTTCAAAAAGAAAAGTCCCTAAAACACAGTATTGCACAAGCAGTAGACTAAAATCATGTCACAAACACTTCAGAAGTAAAATCAGCCTAAAAGAAATAAATTGTAGGTAAATTTGTCAAAACAAGAATACAACCCCAATATATTCTGTAAAAGGACAAGCAGTACACTACAATCCTGTCAGAATCTTTTATAAGTAAAATTAGTCTGACAAAAATAAATGTCAAGAAACTTGTCACAACATGAACACAAGCACTACATACCATGTAAATGCAGAAGCAGTACACTAACATCCATCAAAACCCTTCAGAAGTAAAATTAGTGTGACAGAAAAAATAGCAGGTAAGTTTTCACAGCATTAAGTCAAGCACTACATGCCCTGTAAATGTGCAAACAGTATACTAAAATGCTGTCAGAAACTCTAAAAGTAAGATTTAATCTGTTAGAATAAATGGCATCTAAGCCGTCACAGGGTGAACACAAGCACTACATACTCTGTTGTCCTTGCTCAAATGAAACACTGCCTTATATTTAAAGTTATACAAAAAATTAAAACTTTTGCATAAGCAATACATTTCTACACCAAATAAGCCCCCCACACTAGCCAAAGCTAAAAATAGCTGCCCAGACAGGAAAATCAAGTCACTCAATCACAAGTACCAATATGACTTTGTCATAGTCCATGTGGTGTTGAATGACTTGAGACATACCTCAATGGACTATATGAAGAGAGACATGACTGAGCTCTTAGATTACGTGTCACAGGCAGGTATAAGCCTAGCCTTAAGCAGCATTCTACCTTATCAAAGGATAATGTCACAAATCAAACAAAAAATGTCCGACTTTAATAATTGGCTTAGCTTCTGGTGTCAGTCAAAGGGGATCCAATATCTGTCAGCCTGGGAAGACAGGATCAACAGGTCACTCTCCTTTGCCAGAGATAATCTGCACCTGTCTCCTCTAGGCTTTCGGATATTGACAAAGGTATTACCCACCACTATTGTGCCTTTTTAGGCAGTGTTAAAATAACCTACCTCCCAATATATCAAAATCCTTTCTAGATAAACTCAAGGTACTGCTGCTTAATGCTAGGAGTCTAAACAAAAAACTGCACTCCCTCGTTACCACTTCTCACTTTGGTAGATGCTGACATCTGTGCAGTCAATAAGACATGGTTCAAAGGTGTGGAAAGCACCAAGGCTGTGCAGTGCTAAAATGCCTTCCATACTTTCAGACCACAAACTCAGCATGAAAAAACAAAGGAGCCATCTTCATTAAGGATAAGTACACCTCAAGACTGGCCAAACAGTATTGAATGGGAAACATACATGACCACAAACATGCTGGCTCAGAGGTTCTTGGACTTTCACTGCAAATGCTCTGGAACAGTTAGACAGCACACCCATAAGAGGCTCATATGTCCTGGACATAGTACTCACTAACATGAGGACCACTGCACCCTCCCCTGTGTGATGTCCTCCCTGGTAAGATCGGACAATAAATCAGTCTTGTTCGATGTAATTATAAGACTAGATACCCCATCAAGCTCAAAAATGCTTAACAATTTTTCAAAGACAAATTACCTTCTACTAAGTGATGGTATAAGAAGTTTCAAAGCCTCCTCAAACACAGATAACCCTCTATAACCACTTAAGTAGTTGTAATCGACTATACCTGACCTGATTAAAACCAGGTCTTGTCAAAAAAATAAGACATACTAGTGAACCCCTAGTAATAAACAGGCTATACAACAAGAGAAAGAAATTAATGTCCAAGAACAAGAGGGAACTGGCTCAGCAGACGAAAAAAATCTCACTATAGCTTAAACAAACAAATAAGAGATCTTGTCAAGTCCTCCAAAGCTATTTCTGAAGCAATGATAGCCTCCCTAGCTAAGGATAATCACAAATTTAACTACATCCAAAATCTAAAAGGGAATACCGAGCTATGTGCTGAATTGGTTATGGATGGCGCCACCCATACTCAATCAGAGGTAATAGTCAACCTACCAGCTGACAGACTGGGAGCTAAGTTCACCTCCCCTGTCCCCTCCAGTCATCCTCCAAAGTGTACCTGCCACCATTCCTCTGGTTTTACAGGCCTCCTCTGCCTCAAGGGTGATGTTTTCCATTGCAACTTCCTCCTCTACCTCTGGAGAAGTTGTCTCTGTGCGAATCTTGGAAAGGTCCCTCAGATTTTCAGCACCATATTTTCTTTCCAGCTCTCCGATTCCAGGAAAAGGTTCATTGAAGGGTAGAAAACTTGATTCCCATGGTAGACAGAGTCTGTCCTTCTTGTTCACTGCGGATAAGCATCTCTTTTAATGATTGCCCAAATAAGAATGTGCCATCACAGGGTGGATTGATGAAGGGCATCTTAAAAAGCTCTGCAAAGTTGAATAGTCACATCCAGGCATGTCCCCTTAGGCAAATGCCTGAATCAGCTGCTCATGAGGTGCCTTCAGCTATGGGAGAAATTAACCTCATTAAAGCATTCAAAACAGACAACAGAGTGGCCAGTTGAGAGGATATTCTTTTGAAATCCTCTGCAGACCTGTACTCTGAGGGAGTATTTCAAAGCACCTAGTGAAGTGTGCCAGGTAGTTAAGAGAACTCAGGGCAAAGGCTGCTGAAGCAGACTTGCTTTCCGAATATGTCCAGTCCCCTAGACTCCCTGTTTGGTGGATGGACAGAACTCTGTTCTGCTAGCTCTTTCATAGTGGATGCCGCTACCACCAGAGCATCTACTGGGACTCCTTTGCTTGTTGGGAGAGGTTAAAAATTTAGCAGGTCTCTTTTGGATAGGTTCAATGGTATCTGGCTCCTTCCATGTCCAGCGGGAAACTAAATCAATGAGCTCATCTGCTTGGGGGGGGGGGGTAACCCAAGACACAGATGGGCCAGAACCTAAAGCTTCCAAAAAAAACAACTCTTCTGGAGAGGGATTTTCTGAAGACCAACCACCTTTTTGTCTGAGAATGTCTAATATGTCTCCAAAGAGATATGATCTGGTAGTGATCTGGGGGATCCTTTTCCTACATAAAAATCAGTATCCTCCATGAGAGACTCCAGCAGGGAATCTATGTGCTTCCACTGTGGAATGTTCAGAGGGAGGTATCGAAAGAAAGGTGGAGTTGCTCTTACAGGAAATGCTTGGAAATTAGTTGAAACTGGCTGTACTTAATGAATAGTATATAGGTTTCCTATTAGAACCACGAACGCTTGAAATTTCGAATGGCATATGGCCGACATCATATGATCGAAATTTCAAGCGTTCGAAGGTTAAAGTAACAGCGCCGTTCGGTGCAGAATGGGAGAATTTCCCTTTTCTGCACTGAAGTGCGATCTCGGAGTTGGCATATTTAAGTAGGAGGGGTGTGCAGGGGGGCTTGCCCCCCTGCCTGCACCATTAAGGTAAGTTTTGTTTTTGTTTTATTATATATTCGAACTTTTAAACTTCGATCATATGTTGTCGAACATATGGGATTCGAAGTTTAAAAAGTTTGAATATATAATATAGACCCACCATATAGTCAACAATTTAGTTTCTCAAACAATTCTGACTGAGATCACAATGCAGTGAGGATCAGGGAATTTGCCCTTTTTTCAGAAATGGTATAAATAATTATCAGGGAGAGTGGAGGTGCAGGGGGACTTGCCCCACTTCAAAAAACTTTGCAATCTGATGTTGTCATTTTCATTCATTCCTCAATGAATGAGTTTGGATCCACCCCTCAGATCTGGGTCATTCACTCTCTTTACATTCTAGGATTCGATTCTCAACCTTCTCCCTTATCCATAATGCCCCTGACCACTGTGTCACCTCACACTGAATTTGCTGTTATTATACACTATCAATATAAGGTAGCATAACCTAAATATGACAGAAAAGTGATGGTAGAAAGATCAGGAGCTCAAATAGGAACTATGGTTCCTATCAACAATTCCATTAGGTCTCTTCCAAAGGCATGGATAAGGTGAAGGTGGGAGGGAAGATGAGGGAGAATGAAAATGGACAACACAGATGCATAGTTATGATGAGTAAATAACTTATAACTGATGTTGTCATTTTCATTCATTCCTTAACGAATAGGATAGAGTCTCCAGCTACAATAAACTTGGGTGACCCTCATGGAAGGATGTTCTGGAGAACCACAAAATTGAATGCAGCTCTGTTTTTGGAGATGATATCCAATTTGCTAGGAGAAATGAAAGTATGAGCATTAGATCATGTGGCAGCTGCACAAATATCATCAATGGAGGCTCTACCCCAAAAGGCAGCTGCTGTAGCTATTGACCTACTTGAATGAGCTTTTGGTTGCCTTGGCAATGTTAAACCTTTCAATAAGTAAATACAGGAAATACAAACTTATCCAAATGGCTGGAGTAGTTTTTGAGACTGCTCTTCCCATCTTAGTATTAGAAAAGGAGACAAAACTGATCAATTGTCCTAAATCCCTTAGCCCTGTGAAGGTAAAAATATAGTTCCCTATGAATGTCTAAAAGATGAAGGGTATATTCTCCTTTACTGTCAAACTTATGAAAGAAAACTTGTAAATTGATCACTTGGTTGATATTTGTTTCAGAGAAAACTTTTGGTAGAAAGGAAGGGTTAGTATGTAAGGTAACTCTATATATTTGTTTAAAGTCATCAAATATGGTGGTTTCAAAGAGAGTGCTTGGAGTTCAGATACTCATCTTGCTGAAGTTATATCTACCAGAAAGACCATTTTCCAAAAAAGAAACTTAAGGTCTACTTTAGCTGAAGGTTCAAGAAGTGGATGCAGCAAAGTCTGCAATACCAAAGTCAGATCCTAAGGTGGGGTATGGTCCCTAATTGGAGGTCTCAGCAAAAAAGTATCTTTAAGAAAGGCCTTAAATAACCTAGAGGAAGCTAAAGGAGATGCATTATCTTTGATGTGGTAATTGGAAACGGCTTTTAAATTAACTTTGATGGTGGAGAAGCCTGCTCCACCTTGAAAGATGGAGGCAAGGAAATCTAAAATAGCCAGGAGTGGAGCAGTGAAATGATCCAACTCTCTCTGATGAGCCCAAAAAGAAAACCTCTTCTGTTTGCTCTTATAAATCTTCCTAGTCAAAAGTTTGTGGGATAAGACAAGAATTCTGAAAAAGGGGGAGGAAAACCTGGAGTGTCTAGACATCACTGGAATTGAAGAAACCATGCAATCAATTTGAGGCCTGCGATATCCAGGTGAATCATTCCTGATGGGTGTGACGGAGGGTCTGGATTGGGATCCAGTGTCCAAGGAGGACATACTAGGTGAGATCATAGGAAGAGAAACACACCTACTGAGGCCAGTATAGGGCAATGAGGATTACTTTGCTCTTCAACTGGTGAGCTTTCTGAAAATACGTGGGTATTAAAGGCAGGGAAGGTAAGCATAAAGAAGAAAGAATGGAGGGCCAAACATGGACTAGAGCATCTCTCGATGAATGCCCCTGAGAGCAAATTAGGGCAAAAGCCTACTGCATTTGTTGATGAGGGGAGAAGTAAATAGATTGCAGCATGGTTGACCCCATTTGGGGAAGATTACATGTGCCACTGATTGATTGAGGGAACACTCACCAGGCTTCACCACTTCATGATACTACCTACTTTATCTCTTTTATGTCACTAATGTATATATTGTTTATGTTTTAAGAGACTTTGTACCATATGTTTTAGATTCCAATGTTTGCAGATTTTCTATAATTATTGTGAAAATGTTTATCTGGAACTTTTCTTTTCGGGTCTCCACTGAAAATGGGCCAACAGCCCAGTGGACCAACCCGGTTAACAAAAGACAAATAAATAAATAAAATAAATCAGGATGGTCCTGCTAAGCTTGTCCACTAAGATACTGGATTTCTCCGGTATGTGCATCTCTACAAGAAAGCAGCTGGAAATCTCCCCTTGCTAAACCCTCACTGATTCTCAGCCTTCACGGCACAAGGGATAGGAACTGGTTCCCCCCTGTTTGTTGATTTACCAGACTAGTGACATGTCCGTTTGATTAGCAGTAGTTCCTAATGGAAGAGAGCACTCAAGGGCCTGCAACACTAGAAGCGCCACTCTCATCTCCAGGACATTTATATGCAAACTGGTCTCTTCTGGGGACCACATTTGAATGGTCCGTCCCAAGTAATGTTGCCCCATCCCAAATGGGAGGCATCCATGGTCAATGTAGCATTTGCGGGAGGAAGAAGAAATGGATGCCCTTGACCACTTCTTTGGAGTGTATCCACCACAGCAGGGGTTATCTGCAAACCTGAGATAATTCTATAAAAAGACCATTGCACTGCTAGAGTCCACTGAAGAATTCACATATGAAGACAAGCAGTAGGTATTAAAGTTATTGCAGAAGCCACTGACTCCAGGGCTTTGAGTATCATTTTTGCTGGGGCAGAGGGGTGAGACAGAACCTGTCTGACATGCGATTTTAAAGTAAGAATTCAGTTTGGAGGTAGAAGAGCTAGACAACTGACTGTATCCAGACAAGATCCTGTAAACTCCAAGACCTGCACTGGTTGAAGTTATGACTTGGCCAGACTGTAATTCCCAGAGAGTGGGATAACTGAAGTAAGTAATCCCTTGCTCTTTCCAGAAGATGCCTGGTCAGTGCAGTAAGGAGATAGTTGCCTAAATAAGGAAACACTCTGAATCCGAGCAGCCTTAAATGAGCTGGTACTACTGCCATACAACCAAACGAAGTACAATCAACTGGAAAAAAAGCCACAGAAATGTCCTTCTTGAAAAACTTTAATGAAACAGGATTGAGCACTTTCATAAGACTATAACACAACTTCATCAGAATCCAAACTCTAAAAACCTGATTCCCTTTAAATAAGAACAGTTAATCACCTGACCTAATTAATTCTTGAAGTCCTAAACACATTACCCCAAATAAATATATATATATATATATATATATATATATATATATATATATATATACTAAAGTTATATAGTTATATTTATAACAAAAAATTAAAAATATAATACTATTTAAATAAATATATTAAACAATGTAAATATGTTGAATCTAAATCTAAAATTCATTATATTATAAAATCACACATTTCAAAGTTCATGCATAATAACATTTTAACCTTAAAACACTAGCTATAGAAATGGATTCGTTGAGTCCAGGGGGGCCGTGGCATTTAACTTGAGTTGCCATAGCAACTCTTTATACTCTATTAAGTCACACCATGGTCCACCCCAATGCTGCTTAACAACCATGTCCAAACCAACAAATAAAAAAACATGTTCAGGAAAATTCTTTAGGTGACAATAAAGGGAGTTACTCATCTTCCTATTTTTTATGTCATTCAAATGTTCGTATATTCTCTCCCTAAACTGACGAACAGTTTTTCCAACATAAAAACTTGGGCACTTTTGACAAATAGCTAAATAAATCACCCCCTCTGTTTTACAATTAAAATGTGAATTAATTCTTATTTTAATATTATTAATCATAACCTGATCAGTTTCCATTATACAAGAGCATTGACTACAGCTCCCACATTTAAAAGTACCAATTTTTCTTGTACTATAAAACTCTTTACCAGTGTCATCACCCTCTAAAAAACTCTTTAAACATTTGGCACGCCTAGTAACGAAACTAGGTCTCTCACCCAATATGTCCTTTAAACCTTCAAAACCCTGAAGAAAAGCCCAACTATTGGTAATAATCTGCTTAACCATTGGAAAATCCAGTGTATATGTAGTAATGAAAGAACACTTGTAGGTGTTACTAGTATGCTATGGCAACTCAAGTTAAATGCCACAGCCCCCCCTGGATTCAACAAATCCATTTCTATAGCTAGTGTTTTAATGTTAAAATCTTATTATGTATGAACTTTGATATGTGTGATTTTATAATATAATGAATTTTAGATTTAGATTCAACATATTTACATTGTTTAATATATTTATTTAAATAGTATTACATTTTTAATTTTGGTATAAATATAATTATATAACCTTAATATATATATATCTATATATATATCTATATCTATATATATATATATATATATATATATATATATATATATATATATATATTTATTTGGGGTAATGTGCTTAGGACTTTAAGAATTAATTAGGTCAGGTGATTAACTGTTCTTATTTAAAGGGAATCAGGTTGTTAGAGTTTGGATTCTGATGAAGTTGTGTTATAGTCTCATGAAAGCGCTCAATCCTGTTTCATTAAAGTTTTTCAAGAAGGACATTTCTGTGGCTTTTTTTCCAGTGGATTTGTACTTCATTTGGTTACTGGTTGCTGTCCTTTACATTTGTTGTCATGATGTCCTCTGGAGAAGGAGTTAATGGGGAACCTTCATCACCTGTACCTACGATTAGAGAATTGCACACTAGCGTTGGACAACTCACTAAACTTGTACAGCTGTTACTGGAATGTAACGGAGCACCTGGGGGCTCCAATTCACGCTGCAACGATTATTTGAATACACCAGTGTGCTTGAGAGAGGCTTCGGAACACAGTTCTTCTGTTCCTACTACAGTAACACACGAACAAGTGAATATGGACAGTTAGCTATGGACTACTATCCGTTTTGGCCAAGGAACGAGTAACACAGGTACTTTTAAAGATTCTCTTGACAATTTAGAGAAGGTGTTACTACATTGCAAAAAAACTGCAAATTGAAAATGCTTTTCTCGCGGAATGCATCAAAAACAGAAGGGTTCCTAAGGGTCTTCGCCTCTGGAAGTGTCCCAGTGGCTTAGTAGCAGGTTCACTTCTGCATTCAGAACTTGTTGATTTTTTCAACATTCAGGAATTAGCATTGTTAAATATTTTGCGGAGACATAACTTGATTGAAACTGAATCGCTCATTAAGGAGGTGGACTCATTGGATGCGATAATCAAAAAAGATTTATTTAGTGTGCAGAAGGCAGATTACAATTCTATCTTTCACAGGATAGATTCTGTTGTTACAGAGGTTGAAAGAAGGAAGTGGCGTAAGTTGGAACGTGATAGGCTTGAATATTTGGAGGGGAGGGCTTACCCTAAGCCTGCAGCGTTAAGGAACACAATGAATGGTGAACAACGGGGGACGGTTATTGTGTCCAACCCTGAACACGATGAGGAAGGTTATGACGACCAAGAGGAAGCTGGCCCTTTAGAACGACCACCACCAAGAAGGTCCGAAAGGATTTACAACCGAACGAATGGCGGGCAGAGGAACTACTATGGAGATCCACGACAGAGTTACAACCCTCGCCCTTGGAATCAGGGGAGGAGGAGAGGAGGAAACAGGCCACAGGACTATTGATAGAAGTAAGTGGTGTTTCAGAAGATGTCCCCAATGTTTCTGGTACTGTTTACGAACATATTCCTAGTATTACAACTAACCTAAGTGGAGACTTTAAAATATACAATTATTCTGAATTAGAAATACACAATGACTTTGGAACACTTCTCAGCAAAGGATTAACTTTTGTACCTACTATTTTTTCTAACATTGAAACCCTGATAATTGACTTAAAGCTTTTTTTAAGGAAGCTTAATTTTAAAATTTTGTTTAAGGATTTGGAAAATACATACACATGCAATGTGTTACGAAAGAATAGTATTTTTAACCCTAAGATTTCTTCACCTCTATATATGTTTGAAAAGATTTGAGTGTAATTTTAGGGTTTTGTTACAACAGCAAAATAGGGGTTCTTTTTTGCATAATTTGAGTGAAAGTGAAAGAAAAAGAAGTTATGTTCTTACCATAATGTTCCATGTGAATTGTTCATCTCGCCTTTGTTCTTACGTATGGGTTCGGAGCCGATCCTCGGCTCCGAGACGGCCACTTCTACAGCTCTGCATCTTGAGAAAGCTCGAGGCACAGTCCTATCCCACAATCCCCTAGTGCTAATCCTCAGATCTAGTTTGCTAACACCAGAAGATAACAATGCGTCCCAGGCGCTAGCAGTAATTTAAAGATAAGGGGCAGCAATGCCCAAAATACCTAGGTACTGAGAAGTGTACCCTGACAACAGAAGAAGCCAGAGACTGAACAGAAGGTGCTGAAGACAAGCTGAACTGGAATCCAAATCATCCCGTTCTCCGAAAAAAAACACCATAGGCCGGGGGATGGAGGGTGGGTAGTAAGAACAAAGGCGAGATGAACAATTCACATGGAACGTTATGGTAAGAACATAACTTTTAGTTATGTACTTACCATAACTTCGGATGTATGGGATCCATCTCGCCTACATTCATAACTGATGGGTTCGGAGCCGATCCATCGGCTCCGACTCGGCCAACTAGTATACTAGAACGAAGTCTCTTATTGGCTGGGCTACCCTCTATCCCAGGATGCACCACACCTGCTTCCCCAGATCTTGTTTGTTCGCTTTCATACTTACATGCAAACACAGAAAAATACCAGTTACTCCAACCAACTAAAGTTCTTCAAGAGAAGATCTCCAAATGGACCAACATTTCCTCTAAATCCGAATGGAAGGGGGAAAGGAGGGTGGGTACGAATGAATGTAGGCGAGATGGATCCCATACATCCGAAGTTATGGTAAGTACATAACTAAAAGATATAATGGGATCCTATCTCGCCTACATTCATAACTGATGGGACAGCATCCCTAGCACCTAAATCCCGGGTGGCTCATTGGAAAACACTCCTGAGAACTGTGGAACCAAAGGAAGCCCTGCCTCGAGAAGCCACATCTATTTTGTAATGAGAAATGAAAGTGTGCAGAGAAGTCCAGGTAGCCGCAGCACAAATATCATCTATTGATCATTTGGAGTGGAATGCTACAGAAGTAGCCATTGCCCTGGTAGAATGAGCCCTGACTGGAAAGGGAAGCTCTTTGTCAGCCTGCGAATAAATGAAACAGATGCAATCTTTAATCCATTTGGCTATGGAGGTTTTAGCCACTGGTTGACCCAACCTGTTTTTTGCAAAGGACACAAACAGTTGATTTGACTTCCGCGTCTGAGTAGTCCTGTTCAAATAAAAACGCAGTTGTCTATGGACATCCAACTGATGAAAGATATATTCTGCGTTATTGGAGAATTTGGGAAAAAATACAGGGAGCTCTAGGGACTGTTGAATGCAGAAAGATGATGCTACCTTTGGTAAAAAAGAGGGATTTAATTTAAGGGACACTCTATCTTTGTGAAAAATCAAATAAGGAGGATTAGAACAAAGAGCCTGGAGCTCTGAAACCCGCTTGGCCGAAGTTATGGCCACTAAAAAAGCGGTCTTCCAAGACAGGAATTTCATATCACAGGTAGCTGCTGGTTCAAAGGAGCGGGCAGTTAAGGCAGCCAGGACCATATTTAGGTCCCAAGGGGGCACAGGATGAGATATCGGGGGCCAAAGGAGCCACGATCCTTTAAGGAAAGACTTGCAAAGCTTGTTTGCCATTAATGAAGGTTCAAAAGAAACATGAAAATTAGAGATGGCCGCTAGCTGAACCTTAATCGTGGAAACTGAAGAGCCCAACTGAAAAAGAGAGGCCAGGAAATTTAAGACCTCCGGTACTGGGGCAGTAAGAGGGTCTATACCTCGCTGTGCCCAAAGGGCAAACCTCTTCCATTTGCTGGAATACAGTTTGATAGTGGAAGGTTTGTGAGAAGAGGACAAAATGTGGATAACCTCCGGAGAGGGAACTGTCCCTGACTAAGGATGGAAGTGGAGCAACCAAGCAGCCAACCTCAAGGACCTGAGAGATGGGTGAGACTGTCCTGACTGATGAGTCAACAGGTCTGGCACCGGGTCCAGAAACCATGGACCTTCCACCGCATACCTCCGAAGGAAGGGGAACCAAACCTGACGAGGCCAGTGCGGGGCAATCAAAATCATGTCGCTCTCCAGGTAAATTGCCTTCTGTATCACCCTCAGCAGGAGGGGAACCGGAGGGAAGGCATAAAGGAGACCGGGGGGCCAAATGTGGGTTAGAGCGTCCCTGGGAATCTGTCCCTGAGAGAGAGTCAGAGTGAAGAACTCTCTGCACTTCGCATTGTGGGGGCTGGCAAACAAATCGCAGCAAGGGAGACCCCATTTGGCGAAGATTTTTGCAGCCACTCTTTGGTTGAGGGACCACTCGTGGGGTAACAGGATAGTCCTGCTTAGTCTGTCCGCAATCACATTGGATTTCCCGGATGTGCGTTGCCATTAGGAAGCGGTTGGTAGCTACCGCCCAGTGCCAAAGTCTCATGGCTTCTCTGCACAGTGGGTACGACCTGGTCCCGCCTTGCTTGTTTATATACCAAACTACCGACATGTTGTCGGATAGGATAGCAATCAGACCTTGCGGGAGAGCGTGATGGAGAGCTTGTAGTACCAGTAGCACCGCTCTCATTTCCAGGATATTGATGTGTAAATGCGCTTCCTGGGGTTGCCATGTGCCTTGGACAGACCTGTCCAGATAATGACCCCCCCACCCTACCTGGGAGGCGTCCGTGGTCACAGTGGCAACGGGGGAATGAAGGATAAAGGTCGCCCCTGGTCGAGATTGGATCGGAGGAGCCACCAACGCAGATCTCGACGGCAACTTTCCGTAATCATAACCAAGTGGTTCAAGGGAAGTTCCTGATAGGACCATTGAACTGAAAGTAGCCATTGCAGCACTCGCATGTGCAGTCTGGCTAAGGGGACTAGGAGAATAGTTGATGCCATCGACCCCAATACCTGCAGAATCAGATTGGCCGGAGCTCTTGATAGGGGGAGGCAGGATTGAACTTGATTCTGCAAAACCTGAATCCTTTCTGCCGGTAAGAAGGCGCGCATCCTTCTTGTGTCTAACTCTGCGCCTATAAAGGTAATACGCTGAAATGGCTGTAGCACAGATTTTTCCCAGTTGAAAGTGATTCCTAGGAAACGGCCCAAGCTGACTGTGGCCATGAGCGACTGAATTAGTAGATGCTTGGAGGTGGCAGTAAGGAGCCAGTCGTCTAGATATGGAAACACTTGGAATCCAAGACTTCTCAGGTAAGCAGTCACCACTGCCAGACACTTGGTGAACACCCTGGGGGCTGTGGTGAGACCAAAGGGCAGTGCTCGAAACTGGAAATGACTGTCTCCCAGGCGGAAGCGTAAATGACTCCTGGACTCTTGACTTATCAGAATGTGATAGTAAGCGTCCTTGAGATCTATGGAGCACATCCAGACATCCTTCTCCAATAGTGGGAGAATGGACTGAAGAGTGACCATTCGGAATTTGGACTTTTTCACAAAGCGATTCAATGAACTGAGGTCCAAAATGGGCCTGAAGTCCCCTGTCTTTTTTGGCACCAAAAATAGTCTTGAGTAAGTTCCTGATCCGTTCTGATCGGCGGGGACAGGCTGGATGACTCCTTTTTCTAGCAGCTTTGAAACGTCTATTGCTGCTTGATCCCGCTGACTGGGTGGCACGTCCGGGATTTCCCTGAAGGGAAGGGGGGGCTTGATGAAGGGAATGAGATAGCCTCCGGTAATAATCCGGAGCACCCACTGGTCGCTGGTAATAGCTTCCCAAGCCTGTGGGTGTTCCACAAAACGACCCCCGACTGGCTCCGGAGCTGCACAGTCGGGCACCAACTCAGGGATGGTGAGCATAGGAGGAACCACGAAAGGAATCGCGGTCTCCAGAGTTACGGGAGCCTCTGCCGCCTCTGGGACGGCGTCTTCCCGAATCCCCCCCCCGCCTCTAGAGGGGGGATCACTGGGTGGAGTAGGGAAAGACCTCTGAGTTTTCCTGGACCACATTTTCCCTCCTCTCTGGGCCTTGGGGTAAGGCCTAGAGGGAGCGGAAAAATGGGCCCCAACGGCAGTCAAGGT